>NC_088346.1:9782500-10082500 GCF_036884655.1 Musa acuminata AAA Group | reverse complement strand
AGCTAAAATGTCATAGTCATCGCCAGAAGAACCAACAGCGACATAAGAATACGATCCATATGTAAACCTATCTGACCCCCATCTGGTGCAAATCACCTGAAGGGGCTCGGGGACCTCAATTCCCTTAGGAGCAAAGATACCTTTCAGAACTTCCAGTACCCTTTCAACATGCTTAATTGGAGACGTGGTCTCAAACTTAATTGCAGCCTCCCCTGCAACGAGAGCGACGAGAAGTGGTCCACCGGAGACTGACGAATAACTATAGAACAGAAAGAATTCACCACGATTGCTTGGATCCTCCGTCAGGTGCCCAAAAGTGTCAATCCCACCACCCCAAAAATCATGGGGAAACAACATCAGAACCTTGTTAAGCAATCCAAAACCCAATCTTTTGATTGCCTCCCGCTTCTCCTTGGGTAATTCAGGCACAAACTCGATACAGCCCTTCTTGAGCACACCAAGTGGTACAGTGCATAGTGCCATGTCGCCACGAAAAACTTGTCCATCGGCATACACCATCACCCCGTCACATCCATACTGAATTCGGGTGACTCTCCTTCCATAGAAGATGGGAATGTTCTCTGCGAGGGCCCGAACGAAGCGTGCATTGCCACCAGGAATGAAGCAGTGATCGCCACCCATTTCATACGGGTCATCCTGGTCCCAATACACCATGGAGAGGTCCGCGAGGAGGGCAGCATTGGCATACTCGAGGTTGGCAAGGTGCCAGTCAAGCAGCATCCTTTCCTCCGAGGAGTCAGCAAAGCCGTAAGCTTTGCGGAAGGCCTCGAGGGCAGTCCCAAGAGAGAGGTCCACGGACTTGAGCTCATCGGTGACAGCCTGGCGGAACTTGCAGACCTTGTCGAGGAGCTGGTTGAAGGCTGCCTCGAGACGCGCATCGATGACGCGGTCCACTGGCCGGCCGTCAGGGAGGTAGAGAGGGCACAAGTCCCGAATCTTGTGGAGGGGAAAGCCAAGCTGGCGAGCGAGAACGCCAAGAGGGTTGCCATTGATACCGGTGAGCACGCTGCCGCCGAGGTCAGCAGTTGCAACTACGACGGGAGTGGTCGACGAGGCGCAAGATTCCATCTTTTTGGTAAAAACACGGCCGCCTGGGCGGCGGCGGCCCTCCAAGATGGCGACCTTGAAGCCAAGAGAGAGAAGGTGACGAGCGGCAGCCAGGCCAGCGAGGCCCGCGCCGACGACCAGGACGGAGGGGGCAGGAAGGGACGGCGGGTGGCGCGGAGGGGCCGTAATGATGGCTGGGGCGAGACCGAAGTTGATGAAGCCGTGATCGAGGAGGAAGGCGTAGGCAGCGGAGACAAGGGCGCGGTGCTCGGACCGGATGGACTCCATGGCGTGGGCCTCGGTGATCCACACCGAGGCGTTGGAGCGCCATCGGGCGAGGATGTGGTTCCGGACGACGATATAGTTGGACTGGGCGACGCCACCCAGGACGGGGACCACGTTGGCTTCTATCTCCTCCTCAGTCAGGGAATCGACCGGAAACCCGACGGCCATGGCGATGAGGGCCTCGACGTCGAGCTCGCGGGCGAGGCGGAGGGAGGACGAGGGAGGGCGGCCGCGGCCGCGGCGCCGTGGGGCGGCGTCGTTGACCTGCATCTGGATCAGCTCGTCGATGAGCTTCTCACTGTACACGACGGATGCGGAGCGGGCGGTCGTGGGCCGGAGGACACGGAGGCAGGCGGTGGGGATCATCTCGGGGAACTGCTTGTCGCGGCGGCGCCGCTTGCGACCGGAGGCCGCGCCCGCGCCCTGGGGAGGGGTGTCGCCGCCGCCGCTTCCGGGCAAGGGAGCGGTGGTCCGGGGGCCGTCGACGGGAGGGGTAATTTCGGAATCCTCGGCCGGAAGAGGGAAAGGGGAAGGGGTATTGTGGGAAGACGCCATGGCTGGGGCATTATCGGAATCGGGTTCCTCCATGGCGCTCTCTCTCTCTCTCTCTCTCTCGGTGGCCGCTGCGGGCGGTGAGGAAGTGGGTAGAAGATAGAGGGGATTTAAGTTGGGAGGCCCGCGCCGCAGGTTTCGATCTCGCGATGTCGTGCGGAAAACCCAATCGCTATAATGACCACGAAACCATCACTTCAACGCAATTACCCAATCACATACCTGCTTTGTCAACTCGGGTCTGACTTGCAAATCTATTGGTCCGCCACACACACTTATCCTCCTCTAAATTGAAAAAAAGAAAAATAATAATAATTGAAAAAATAAAAATAACTCTCATTTGTCCTTAGATCAATAAACAATAATTCATCTTAAAATTTAATGTGGACATAAATTCTAAATAGATACCCTAAATCAAACTCTATAATCCTAACTATCATCTTTATTTGATGTCTTAAGTTAATATTTCCTCCAAATCGATATTTTAGATAAAATTAATAGTGAATAATGAATACATCATGTTATGATTAAATGAAAAAAATATATTTTTCTCATCTATTTTCTAATAAAAACATGGGCGAAAAACCTGCCAATAATTATCTAGATATCATATTAGTATGTCATGATTAGTTATACAATAACATTGATTTTTATGGTATACCAACAATGAGGAATGGCTTTGATTAATCTACCCACAATGCTCGCTTCGATTGGATTGCTATTACGAATAATTCCATTTTTTGTTCTCGGATTCTTTTTGTATGAGAGTGATGCATACTTAGATTTTGTTTCTTTCTCGAGAAAAAAAAGTTGGCATAATTGTCGTCCTTTGGATTCTCCTCTTGTTGAGCTTTTGCACTGCCACCCTCGTCGGACTTCTCTCCCATTTGTCAGAGCCTCAAACTAAGAATGTCTCTGCTGATAATAGTTTGGGATGATTGGAAATGGAATTTACCATAGCCATCACAAGAGAAATTTGAGATATTTGCATATAAAATTATTTCTATAGCTCAAATCCGGGTTAAATAGAATTTGGAGTTTTGATTTATGTAAATGGATATGGGTAGATTAACAATCTTTACTAGCCACACCTTCATCATCATATATTTTACTAATATGAATTAATGGATACTCGATTCGAAATCTTATCACTTAAAAAGGTAAAAAGGAAGAAAATAAAGGTCACACACACACATATATACAACTCATCTTGCTTGAGGTCCACAAGTATCTTACGGCACACCATATATATTTGTGTGCCAGAGTTGGCCATGTTTCTTTCTCTTGCGCAATATGATGTGCTCGTGAACTGGCCACAACACCCAGCTTTCTAATCACCCAGTAGATCGTCACCAAAGAAGTCAAGAAGGCAGGTGGCCGAGCTAGCAAGCAATGAAATGGCTGACACCGAGAGCTGGTGCCACTCCCAGTGAGTCAGCACTTGTTGTTGCGCCATGGACAACTCCCATCCTTCCTAACTCCACCAGCCCAGCTTTGTTTGCTTTCAATATATTTCAGTTGTTTTGGTCATTAACTCAGATGAGAGAATGAGAGAGAGAGAGAGAGAGAGAGAGGAGATTGTTGTTATAAGAGGTATATAAGAAAATGAAAGGGCTGAGTAGGAGACAGGGAGGACAATAAGACACCAAGTGGGAGATGTGAGAAGAGGTCATGCAGCTGTCATCCCATATCCAAGCCTCCAATACAGCAAGGAGGCCCTTCCCACCTGTCGGATCCCCATCTCAGCCTTGTTAGATTCCTCCCACCGCCATCCTCGCTTGGTTCTCTCCCTGCATGCCGCTGCGGGTGATGGAAGGAGGTGAAGAAGGGATCCGGCAAATAAGAGGAAGAGAGGAGTACACCGAGAGGGAAGGAAGACTGTGTTCTTGTGAGCAAGCTAGGTAGATGGCAACATAGTCAACCATTCCTATGTCCTCCTCTTACACATGGGAGATCTCTTCCTCTTCCGTGAATTAGGGCTACCGACTCTTCCTTGCGCGTAGAGGAGAAGAACAGGGAGGGAGGGTGTGCTGTATGGCTTCCGCTTCTTCTTCGACCTCCAGCCCGCAGTACAGATCAAGGTTCGGCGACACAACCTTGACCAAGGTCTTCGTGGGAGGTCTGGCTTGGGAGACCCCCACCGAGGAGCTCCGCCGCTACTTCGAACAGTTCGGCGAAATCCTCGAGGCCGTCATCATCACCGACAAGTTCACCGGCCGATCCAAAGGCTACGGCTTCGTGAGCCACCCTCTCTTCTCTCTCTCTTGTGTTATCGACGATCCATCAACAGTAGTATAATATTGATCTTTTCCTGTCGTAATCTTATCTACATCTCGTTTTTCTTTATACCATGTTTCGTCATGATCCATCAACTACCTTATCACTGATCTCTCTCTCTTCTTCGGTTAACTTGGCCTTCCTTCGATTGTTCACATTACACAGCCTTTTCTGCATTACTTTTCCTTTCTATCATCATAAACCACGAAGACGAAGTCTCTCTCTCAGCTTGGTTTTGCTCGTGTTCCATAACATGCGAGAGGGGGCTAAACATGGGAGGACTTGGCAGGTGACGTTCCGGGAGCCAGAGTCGGCGAGGCGGTCAGTGGCGGACCCCAACCCGGTGATCGGCGGCAGGCGAGCCAACTGCAACATTGCGGCCTTGGGCAGGCCAAGGCCGCCCTCTCCACGCCTAGGTATAATATTTCTGTGCATTCCCCATGCTAGGAAAACGTAGACAACACAAAATGGAAATACTATTTCTCCTACCACGCTTTCTTAGTATAGGATGACTTGACACACACCCCCCGCCCTCGCCCTCGCTCTGTGTTCATCTCCATCTCTTTCCTTTTGCGTGATCAAGGGGTGGGTGTCATCTTCCTCGACTGAATCATCTCAGGAAAGGGCATTGGCCAGCAGGCATAGAGCAATAGCGAGTGCCAAAACACCCATACAAGAGAAGTACTGAAATGCCAGCTCAAAGGTGCAGGACTTAGCGCAGGGGCAAGTTGGCTGATTCATTGCAGGCATAGACTAGTGATGCCTTCGCTTGGCCAAATAATATTATAAGCTCCAGCCAAGCCTGTGTTGGCTCCATCTCCTCGTGTCCCTCTCATTACACACAGGGGATTCACCTTTATCTTGGTTTTAACTCCTTAATCGGTCTTTAGGAAAGAGAGAGACCATTGCTTCTTCATGTGGCATTTTCGACTTGTTAGGCCACGAATAATACATCACCATCATCAACATAATTATTGCATGGGGATCAACGAGATGTGGCTGCTCTTTGATCCTCTCGTGTCACTGTTGTGTGCAGGGAGGAGCCAAGATGGGAGCATGTACCAGGGCCCACCACCACCATATGGCAGACTGCCAGCCCAAGTGGGCCCCCCAGTCATCTACCCTGCTCCTCTCGGGTGAGTGTCCCCCACCTGCTGCTCCCTCCCTTTCCGTGAGCCCCACACTCCATCGTGGAGGGCCAAGGTGGGCTGCCGCCTGTTAGCCGCTCCAATTAATGCCTGCCACGACACATTGCTGCACCCCCACCCCCCTCCTCCTCTCCCTCTCCCCCCCTAAAAACCTTGTTCCCATGCTCTCCAACCCTAATCCCCTCTGTGAAGCGAGTTCAACTTCTCCTGCTCGTCCTCCCAAAACCACTTCGAGTCCATAGAGATTGGTCTGATGCTCTCATTCAATTTTTCCTTTTCCTCCCGATGGTGTGGGCTCACTGTGTCTGATCTATCAATGCGCTCCATAACAGTCTTGCGTAGGGTACTTGCATCTAATGGATTTGTTCTGTCATTGCAGGTATCTGACCTACCCATCTGAATATGGATATCAACAAGTCAGTGCTTCCTTCTCTCTTTGTTTGGTTTTATAGGGTTCGAGTTCCCCTGCATTTGGATACCTGCCTTTGATCCAGATTTAATTTAGCAATGTCCTTCAGGACCCTATAAAGCTTCCAAGGGTTTGGAAACTATTCATTGGCACTGCATCTATTGCAGAAACAGAGCACCAAATTATTCCCTTCCATGTTGGAACAAATGCACTGAGCATGATAAAAGTCGTAGTTCACAACCTCTTTAACCTTTCATCTTTACCAAACAAAAGAAATCTCTCTCATAAAACAAACAATCTATTCGATGGAGCACTGTTCTTATCAGCGATAATTTAGTTTTACTTGTGCATCATCCGTGTATCTCATCAAATGTTTAATGCCATGGCATTTGTGCTTTTCTGAATTCTGCAAACAGGCTGCTATGTACAATCCCCAAGTGGCATCCTACTACTACCAACAGCTATATGGACCAACGTCACCATCAGCTGTTGGACCTCCACCCTACCACCATTACCCTCACATGGGGTACTCTATGCAAAGTCCCAGGGCAGGGTTTCCTTCTCTAGCACAAGGCCCACGGCCACCATACATGCAGCAGCATCCTGCACCCCACATGCAGGGGTCCTTCATTCCCTCCTCCTCGCAACAACACCCGTTTCAGCTCCAACCCCCACCACATGCAAGGCAACCCCTGAGCACAGCAGTAGGTAAACATCATCCACATCCTCTGCCCTCATTTGTAAATGACACTGATCTAAAGATTTACTAGCTTGCAAGAGATCTCATGGACAGCTTCTAAGAGCATTTGAAATTCTTTTCTAACTTAATGTGTTTGTTATTCTATAAAAATCATAACTTGATGAAACTGCAATTTCTTTTCAGCATGGAATCAAATTGCTAACCTTTTTCCTTGTGTCATGAATGCTCGCAGACTTACAAGCTCCTCAGCAACCCTCCACAGCTGGAGCAAACACCGATAACCAGGATGCTTGAAGGTGGCAATTCACATCCTTCCAGCATAACTTCTGCTCATCGGTCCTTCTGATTGATCACAAGGAACGATGGGAACATGGATTTAATAAAGTTGTGACAAAGCTTAAAAGGCTGAGTTGAAAATTTGCATTAAGATCTCCCAAGTCAGTGATGAAACTACTTCAGCAGCCCCATGATGAGCAGTAATTGACGCCAAACTTCTTTTTTGTTTATTTTTTCCCTAATTCTCATTTTTTGTAAGACATCTGTCCAGTGCATCTTTGAATTAAATCTCAAAATTTCATTTCGACATTATCTTCCCAAAACTGAATCTACTGCTTGAAAATTCATGAAAAACTAATGTTTAAAAGATCTATTCTCTGAAGGGTAATATAGTTTTGATCCAAACTGTCAGTCATCAGAGAAAAAATCTCTAGATATGCAAAATGCAAATTATTGTACTACGACGGAAAGTAAGCTTGAAATTACCAGCTCCATCACATGTATTTTAGCTCTTTATGATTATAGAAAGATTTGGGCATCCTGATGCGATTTTTGCTGTTGTCTATTTGCATTATGGAGTCCCATGATAGTAATATTACTTTTAAGAGATTTCTAGTAGGCATATTCCTTTAACCTTCACTTAAATATAGTAGTCAAATCATTGTCGAAAACATGATCGTCTCTGTATGCAACCTTAGGCTCTCTAATTGTGAGAGAACCCTTATGCGCTATAACTAAAAATTTACAAGTGTCCTTTCTACACTAAGGGAGTTTTTAAATCGTCCATGCAATTTGAAGTGTTGCTTGGGTACTATATGACTTAAGCAAACTCCACTAAGTTCGTGATAAGACTCTAAATTTGATCATTTAATTTGCATTCCTCTATAAGATGACCCAAATTTTAGTGATTTGTTGTACATCATAAAAATTGTTGAGGCTAAATAAATGGTCATAACTAGGTGTATTTTGTAGTGTTTATTCCACAAACCAACAAAAACACAAGTCAACATTAAAGCCTAAATCATAATGCATAAAAACTTTAATTTCGAAGGCCTATAAAGCAATAGTGTTTTCCGATCTATGGTGATGGGACTCCACATAAACAAGTTGACATAATAAAAACACAGAGGCATACATATACATATATGTAAGAGTTGAAGATTGAATTATTTAACATTTTAAGGGTTAGATGGAACAAGATGTTTGGACTTGGATTCTTTTCCTCTAAAAAAGTAGGGTGTTTAGCCCATCATCACACAATTGATAGATCTCATATTCATATCCATGTAAAAGCAGACTGTATGCAATTTAATGCAATACATAGGAGAGAAAATTGTCCTAAGGGCAGGTTCTGATAGTCGATGAATTACATAATGACACCCCATCATATATAATCCCACACAGAAATTAGTTTATAGGTCTGAGATGAAGTCATGATTAAATTAAGTTTAAAGTATTTTCAGTCCCGTAAGTCGATGCCTATCAAGTTAATAGATTAGTTATTGCATCATATTAGGAATTAGAAGGTTAATGGGCCAATCTTCTCCTTGGACCAAGCTGTGACAGCTAAAGAAGTGAGCAGAAGCTGGAACATGCAGCATATTTGAGACTCTCCAAAATCTCAGTAGCAAGGAGCTGAATAAGTCTAAAGCTAAAACCTTCCTCTATTGACCAAACTACAAGCGCATGAATTCTTAATATTTTTTTTTCCTGAAACCTAATTCCAGCTAGTGCAGAAGGCCATGTGTCACTCTCTCTCCCAATGATGATGACAGATCTATGTAATATGTCCCATGTGGATCTATTTCTGATGTCGAGCACATCTTTAAGTGAGCTTATTGAGCTGAAGGAAATCCACCTGATGAGAGTATAAACCAGTGAACCTACGAGACTCAGAAGGCGCCCACAACATATCCAATAAGATTACCTCCGATGCCTAAATTAGGATGCATCAAACAAAAGATTAGAACAAACATTAACATAGTGATAACTAGGCTGTTAACTAATATATATCAAATCCAAATGGTTATTTGTAGCTGATATGATAACTGAACTGATTGGTCTTTATCGTCCCACATCGCCCGTCAGCTTTATTGGTACACTGACCCACGTTGTGACAACATCATGACAAAATCTATGACAATCTTTCTGCCCACTGAGCCATTCCAAGATAGGATGTCAGTCAGGCTATATATCATATTCCAGGTGGGGACTCGATCTATCAAATCCAATACAACAGCCCGACACAGGCAGCGATCGCAAACATACGCTCAGTTCGTGAGAGAGACTTCTCGCTAGGACACGATCAGTCAATCTATCACGCAGAATCCGAGATGGCAACTCCATCTGCGGAAAAGAAAGAAAAGGACGAAGACAGTACAAACTGAGGGAGAACGAGAGCTGTTCTCTCTCCTAGCAAGCCATGGTAAGCCTAAAAAAAGAATGGCAACCTACACTCTTTCAAACAGTAAAAACAACATGGAAAGCAAAAGAGAACGAGTGTGAAGAACCTGCAGCAACGATTCTTCTCACGCGGACCAATCCGTGGAGAAGAGCTCGTCTGCAGCTAGGGACTATAGAGGTGGTCGCCGCAGCTGCACTTCCACCCCAGGGGCTTGTAGTTGGAGTACTGGTTGCTGTAAGAAGAGGGGTCATCCATTTGATGAGCCTCCCTGACCCGACTGGGGCTGACAGGGTTGGGTTGGAATGGAAGGGTGGGGAGCTGCACCGCCGTGCATGGATTGCATTCGTTGCACCGGTTGTGGCAGCTCGGCGGCGTGGAGCCTAACCGGATCTTCTGCTCCAGCAGCATTCCCTGTACTCACAGACATCCACTACTTGAGGTTTTAAGGCAGAGAAAACCAGAAAATGTATGGGAGTGAACGATACCTCAGGAGAGGGAAGAGGCGACTTATCCAGGCAGGAGACGGGGATGAGAATGAGGAGAGATAAGAGGAGGCTGGTGGCGAGGAGAACAGCATGGCTCAGTGAGCTCATTGTAACGGGACCATGTCATCTTGCCATGAGTTCAGATCGAGGTAGAAAAAAGAGAGGGAGTTCTGAAGACTTTAGAGTGCTTAAGACAGCCTTACTCAAGGAAGGTGGTAGGTAAAGTAAATGAGAGAGATGGTGATGGTCTTTGGTTCTGAGAGTGAGAGTGAGAGTGAGAGAGAGAGAGAGAGAGAGAGAGAGGACACAAGTGAAGAACACCTACAAAGGGTGAGAGAGACAAAACGGACGATTTAGGGGTCTCTCTCTCCCTCTCTCGCACAACTGAACCCACTGAGATGGCATGTGAAAGCTCTGTGAATTAAATAAAACGACAACAATCACTATCATTTACGCATTTAGGTTTAACAGTCTTCTAAGTGGCTGACATGAGGCGTAAGCTAGGACACATGCAAAGGTTATCCCTAAGAAAAAGGTGCAAGAATTATGAGAGAGATCAAGTCTCACTCTCAATAGCCTCTTTCCTTACTTTCGGCAGAGTGAAGATAGAGATTAGTCAAACGGATGGCAGATGTGGGGGCAGGAGAGAGAGAGAGAGAGAGAGAGGTGTGGGCCAAGGAATTGTCTGGTTTCACCTCTCCTCAGAAGACAATCCACTGTCGTCATGACCTGCTGTAATAATACAAATATACGTAGGAAGGAGGAAAAAGATAGCAAGGCATTAAATGATGCAAGGCGTATAATTCCAAGTTAACCTCCCATGGCATGCATTCCTCAAATAGGCAGAAACACCCATCACATGGCTTGGGTTCTAATCCTGCAACCTATCATATAGTTGTCTGGTGTGATTCCACTGAGAGGAGAGAAGAACGAAGACAAGGAGCAAAAGGATGGGGTAGATTTTGTCCCATGGCATGTAAGCATCATGACCTATGTTGAAATATCAAAAATACCCAGGAATTGAAGGATTAAGCACAACCTATGTAAATGCATTAGTCAGAGATGAAACTCTTTTCCAAGTACTGAAACAAACCCAGATCAGGATCATTATATAGATGTTTCAATTAGCTCAACTATCTGCTAAATCCTTCAAGTGTCGTTGCTTAAAAAAATATAAAGTTTTTGAAAATTATCTTTTTTTTCTGTTCTCAGCAAAACATGATCTTTTTTGTGAACCAAAAAAAAGATGCATAACAATTCTTGGCATTCTATTCCTAAGTCTTTGGGATTTGCATATGAATGTTCACATTCTTTATAGAAACCTAGATATAGGTTAGAGGTCATGATACTTCCGAGATGACCAACATCTTTTGTGGAAATGGATTTAAGACGCTAAAGGAATCACTGCCGGCTCTCAGTGACCCTATTTTGTTTGCCATTGGTCCAAACAAGGGTACCCTAGAAACCACCATGAGTCATCACAACTGAAATGTTTTTTGAACTGGTTTAAATAATAGAGGGACCAATAAAATTAAACTGATAGCCTAGTAAAAACCAAAAAAGAGACTATTCTCTTGTTTGAAAATATATAGTTTTATCTGACCCTTATGGGATGCTTCAGAATTCTGAAAGTGTCAACAGTGATGTGTCAAAGAGATGGTCCACAGATGGTGGTCCTTGGCACAAGCATAAGTTGCCATCACCAAAATGTGGGTTGACGCATCTAGTATCAACATAGGAGGAGCTAAAATATTACCTAACGAAAGATACCTTACAGTATCTTCCATTAACAAGTTCCTATGATTTCTGTACTTTGAGGAGTGAGCACAACCAATCAGATACTATGCCAACTTATTTTGCATGCATATTATGACAAGCTGTAAATATCTTGATTCATAGGTTGACCACTACTGCTTTCGAGCTACGCAATGCATGAGGAAGAAAAGATAACAGTGCCGTTCAAATAAAAGGAGACATACTAATCTGAACTGATTCTCAGTTATTAAGGCTTTATAAATACCTGCTGTAATCATGTTAAAGGAGACCTTGCAACAGGGTGGCTTTTCTTTCATCAAGTTTGACCTTGCATAGCTGTAATCATGTCGAAGATGCCATAACTTTGATAGTTTATCGCAGAATCCTGAACTCTGAATATCATCTTCGTCACTTACTTTTATTTTTAAAAAAATAACACTATATCAAGAATGACAGAAACAGAAGTCACTTTCAATTTTTCGACATGATTCCAAATGCCCAAAAAAAAATTGTCTAGTCTTTTATCTTTCCTAAAAATATGTAAAGAAACAGCTCATGGACAAATCTTGATAATTTTGTTTGTACTTAACGTATGTACATTGACCATCGAGCAAGTATCAGTGCAATAACATCTCAAAAACCAAAAAAGCTGCAACTGTCGGTTATTTCTACATTCATAACAATCCATTGAATATGGAATCACAAATTAGTTAAGATCGGATCACAAAGGGTAAAACAAGGTTGATATCATAATACACTACAAGAACGCACTCAAAATGTTCAGTCTGTAGATTAGTTATCAAGTAATCATGACTTTAGATAGGGAAGAGATAGGGAACTTGCTTCTGCATCATTGACACCTATACATAGATGGTAACACCTGATCAGTGTAATGCCACCATACATCATCACGGTGGATAGTAACTGCAACAATGCTGACTGGTTTTTATTTTGCTGCAATTTCCTAACTAGCTACCTTTTGCAAGAATACACCAAAAGCTGACCAAATTGTAACACTAAAACCAAAACTATATCTTGGCACTGAAATTCTCTAATTACACATTGTTTAGCATATATATTTTGATCCATACCCATACATTTTTACTTGTCTTCTTTCTTTCTTTTTTCCTTTAATTTCTCACTGCTATCCTATATTTACCACTGCTTGTTGATATATACCTCTTGATACTTCTCCCACTCATTTTATTTTTCGATTTTGTTTATGCTAATGCTTTTGTTGCATTTTCTATCTGTAAAGTTCATGCATTTTCTTTTCAATTTGCTACTGCTGTTGACACTGCTAGTACTAGTAGCTCTTTTCCCTCTACTTTGACATGTCATACCACTATAGTGTTCTACTATAAAATGACTGTAACCAGATGCTGTTGTACTTACTTTTTCTCCCTTTATCTTGTGTTATTTTTGTTGCATCTTGAGTCTTTGTTTTCAGAAATCGTTTCTGGATTCTTTTCATTTGTTATTGCTTAATTATTCTAGTCAGTAAATATCTCCATTGTTCTAAGTAGTTTTTTTCCCTATTGAAACTCAAGAAGTTCCTGCTTCAATTGTGTTATACATTTAGCTTTCTTCCGCAGGTGGAAATTTGTTCTTTCTTATTAACTCTCTATTGGACTAGTCCACCATAGCAGTCCTTCCATATTAAAACACAGAAGTCCCCGCTTGAATGCCGTTGGCTGTCTTCCACAGGTGGCAAAGTAATGGAGTAATATCTTAAGACATCATATTTTATTATCAATCAACTTGAGCTCCCTTTTTGCTCATATTTTCTGTGGATCATATGTTTGGTTCAAAAATATCATTTCATATGTCATTAGTGATTTTGGGTTTTTCTTTTCCAGATTTTCTTACCAAAATACGGTAAGCAGTCCACTTGAACACTTAGGTAATTACTGTGTATTTTGGCCTGTGCACCACCTGGATGCCTTGGCAACAATTAAACAAGTTCCTTAAGAATTCCATAGAAATATCGGATGTGATATCTTAGAGCACGTTGAGAGCAACATATATTAGAAACATTCTCACAGAAGCATCTCATCATCATCATCAAAAGGAGAAAAGCATTTTCTATCAACAGAGAATTGGCTAGAAGCTGAAAAATGAAAAAGTTGAAGATATCCACAAGTGGCTGACACAGCAAGTCAACCATCTGAAACTAATGGTGAATTCCAACACGGCAAATTTAGATAAGGAAAAAAAAAAGATTGCCCAAGAAAACCCAAAAGGTCAGTAAAACAGAAAGTGCTACTCCATTCCTTCTAGTTTAACCTCAAGCCATCATTGAGCAACCCCATATCATCTCTTAACTCCAGGACAGACCAGAAGAAGAGAGAAAAGGGAAAAATTTCCATATACAGTGCAAACTGCACAAACAATCTAATGAAAATGAAACCAATTTTTTTAAGAATATTTAATTTGACCTGAACTTACCCATTCATACTTTTGGGTTGGATGTGCAATGAAGAAAAGAAAGATGCCATATAAAAACGACGCAAAGGGAGTACTTAGATAAATGGATTTTATCCAAATCCACAAATCATGTTATTTGCTATTATTTATAACAAACCACTTCAATTCCATCCAATTTAATTGAAATATAGTCGCCTTACCATTCCAAACAGTGGATTTCGAAGTGAATTCTACTCCTTTGGGGATTGCACAAACAAGAACTACAAATGTTGATCTTTGTTTTGGAACTTAATTCATATCTAACAGGTGTTAATTGAACTCTTTTCACTTCAACCAAGACAAGCAGATTCTGAAGATGGAAAATGGGAAGACACCACATCAAACAAAACATCGACTCTAACGACCAAGGCATGATCCTCGTACGAGATACGCAGGGTTGTCTCATCAATCAACGCCGAAAAAAGAACATTTAGCGATCGATCGAAAGAGCAGTAGAGCATAATCATACCCGATCGGTGGTTGAGTTTGTGAGGCGACGAGCGCTTCCCCGATGACGCCGAAATCGAGCCCCGAAGTCGCGCTCCAAGGCGTCGTCAGAGGCCGCTTCGAGGATCGAAAGCCCATCTTGGGAGCATTCATTCAATGGCCACGGTGAGGGTTTTCGAGTGGTGATCAGTCAAAATCGAAACGACCGGCATTGATGGGTTAAGACGAGTTTGGATCCGGTCCAATTAGGTCAGACCGAGTCATTTGGAATGTACGACATGATTGAGCGCCTCCTCGTTGGACTAGATTTCCTGTTTAATCGAGCTGGGTTTGATTGGGTCGAAATCAGACCGCCCATACTGCAATCGAACCGTCCGGTCCATGTTGGTTCATTCCCGGTTCAGTTCTTCCCCATCAATTTCTTTGCACGCTTCTGGTGCGGAGAACAAAGCAAATAATTGATTGCACAACGTCGAGATAAAAGGGTTTCTTGCGTGCGTCTTTTGCAGATTGCTGTAGTTTTCCGCGTCTCTTCGGGCTTTGGTGAGAATTCCCTCCCCGTCTGTCGCCTCTCCTGTCTCGAAGACCCGTCAAAATAGTTTCTTTTTGCTCTTCGTTGGTGCTTCGTCCATCTCCAATCCGCCGTTCCCGTGTCTGCTGGTTCCGAATGCCATTATTTTCTCCTAGAGACGACCTAAAGCACGAGGCTTTGTCACCCATGTTGTCCCGTCGTACTGTGAATGCCATTATTTGCAGTATATCTCGCACTGTTCTTCACTGAGGCTGTTGTCTTCTTTTGGTGATTGGGATTCGGGAGCGGCTTCTCTTGCGCTGGAAGTAACAGCCGCGTCTGGGTAGTGGTTCCCCGTCCTCGCCCTATTTTTCTCTTTTATGTGATTTGTTGGTCGGTGCGCGTGAATTGATTTGAGATCAATGACGCAATTCTTTGATTCATATTCTCATATATTTGGATCTCTCGCCTTTTATTATCTTGATTTCGTCGTCTGGAGCGGCGTTTTTGACTCAAGATGATGGCTTTTAGTTAGCAGAAGTTATTCGTCCTTGTTCTTGGAATTTAGGGTTCTTGATCTCTCGGCCTGCTTCATTTTCATAGTGGATTCTTCAACTAGGTCCTTATATTAGTCCTTTTTTTTCGTTAAAAGAGGGGTTTTTGCTTTCTCTTTTACGGGTGAACAGGGGCCAGTTTTGGAGGTAGAGAATTGCATCTGTTTTCTCCTTCGACTCTTCCCATTAACCATATTTTTCATCTTGATTTCGAGTTAGTGGTTGCTGGTTCAAAGCTTTCCAGGCGAACCATTGGACAATGATGGGACACTTTCTTTTGCTATATAGCATTTCCATCTTGATCCATAATTTGGATCTCACCTTTTGAATCACTTTTCCTATATGGTTTTCGTTCTCCAAATTCTTTTATTTTTTAATATTTAATTTCTTCTCATGAGCTTATATATCACATCCAATTGATTCCAAGAACATTTTTTTCCCTTGGTTTTCTAGTTCTTGATTTGCTCTGCAACATTTTGAGTTCATACTTGTGGGTGGAATTTCTTTGTATTGTTAGTACACATTATTTTAATCTGCGTGTTTGAGCAGAGATTTAGGTTGATTCTCTTTCTTTGCTCACAGGATGGCAGATTGCAGTGACTTCAGAGCCTGGGAGGAGCTGATTCCTGATGCTCTAGGGCTAATCTTCAGCAACCTCTCATTGCAAGAGATTTTGACTGTGGTGCCCAGGGTATGCAAATCTTGGTGCAGGGTGGTTTTGGGGCCTTACTGCTGGCAAGAGATTGACATAGAGGAATGGAGCCTGCGGTGCAAACCCGAACAGCTAGATCAAATGCTTCAGATGCTTGTAACTCGAAGCTGTGGTTCCTTTCGCCGGCTTAGCATCTCTGGGCTTCATACTGAATCCATGTTTACCTTCATTGCTGACCAGTAAGTAGTGTGTGGGTTGCATTTCTTCAATTATCTCTTCCTCAAAACTCTTTGAATTGGCTCATGAGATTGCCTATTTTGTTATAGTTTAAGATCGACATCTCACATACTTGGCATTTTCTTTCTATTTGTGGCCACATAACTTCATAATTTGGTCAAGGACTCATAGAATTGGTAGAACATAGCTGCGGGTTGAGGTTTCGAGGATCTTAACAGAAAGTTTATTTGTAGAATATCCCTTGATATTTCTTTATGTCGATAACTAAATATTTTTAGACATTCTGAATATTGATATCGGAAGTGTGAATTGTAATCTGAAATTCTTGGAAAGATCCATACATTTGTATTTATTGGGCATCACATCATGTGTACTAAGTAGGTTACTTGTCGTGAAAATGATAAATAGTAATGTCACCTCAACAATCAAAAAGATTCATGTACCGATCCTGAAACTTTTGGAAGTATGGTTAATATTTTACAGCTATTCCTGGCATATACATCCATAACGAATCTTTCAAGCTTGCGTGAGGCGAGGCGAGGCCCGAGTGTCTCGTGTGTGGACCAGGTGGCACGCTTCAATGAGGTGTCGCCTGGGCGAGGGCCTGGTTCAAATAAGCGAATCGAACCAGACTTTTAACGCAGTTTCTTACCCTCAAAAGTTACCTTTCATGCCTGCGCAACCCCGAGCCAACCCTAGCTGCTTCTGCCTTCGCCGTCGATGCTTTTTGCCATTGCCAAATGCAGTGGACCGAGCCTTCCTTTTCTGCTGTCGCTCCATGTGTAGTTCCTTCCACTATAGAGGGAGAGGACCGCAGGTTTCTCCGCCATCGACAAACGCCCTTTGGAGCTTCCGCCATTGTCACTGCTACTATCCGTAGCTTCTGTTGTTGTCGTTATTGTTGTCCACAGCTTCCGCCGCTACCATTGTTGTTGTTTGCAGCTTCCGCTGCTGTCGCTGTTGTCGTTTACAGTACCGTTGTAGCTGTCTTAAACTAATTCTCCGTCGTCGTTGCTGTTAACTTCTCACCGCTACCTGTGATCACTTTCTGTCGGTTTCCACCGTCAATGACCCTTTTATCCCCCTCTATTACTGTTAACAAATTTTCTCCTCCCTCTAACTATTGTTAATAGTAAGTAATATACTGTTAACAGTATATTTTTAATTTAATATCATATTTTTATTTAAATAATTATATTTTTAATTATATTATATATTTTTTATATTTTAATATTTCAGAACGTTTCGCTTCGCTTAGGCGAGTGCCTAGCGCCTCAGGGCATTTTGGGATCTTGGCGTCTAGCACTTTTTAAATCACTAATATATGCCTATTATGTAGAAATCCTTTTGTTTTAAAATTGTTTATTAGATTATAGTTGCTTGCTAAATTTGTTGTTTACCTTGAGGCTTTTAATGCAAAAAAAAATCATTATAGCATTTTTTTTTCCAAGAAAGGAAAGATTTATAAATCAAAACTTAGTATTGTTCAATACAACCATCTCCGTTTGCATCACTGCAAACCAAAAAATCTAGATCGGGACGTAAACCCTCTTTACCTGCTGCCAACTACAACCAAAAGAAGAGTTTCTAACAAAGTTGCCGAGCCAGTTTGCCGGATGATTGCCCTCACGCCATATATGGACGAAAGAACACTCCAAAAAAATGCCTTGTTAGAGGGTGAATGTTCTGTTACACCACAGCAATACTCCAAGGCGGTGTCGCATGCCTCGTCAAAATATCGATACTAGCTTTTGAATCCGTTTCCACAATCAGGCTAGGAACTCCAGATCCAAAGCCTTCACTATCCCCTCTTAATAGCCCACGCCTCACACAGCAGGCCATTATAGCATTTGATTACAATAGGAAACAATGATCAGGTAGTCACTGGGGTTCATCAATGGAAACTAATAAATGTGATGATACTAAATTGGAAATTTGTGTCTCATCTCTTTGGTCTGTAAATTCTTTTGTTTCCTTATTTTTCATTTTTTTAATTCCAAACTCTGGTATTAAGAGAGACAAACATGGAAAATAGTAAAAATGAGAAAAGAAAAGGGCTTTATTTAGGATTTGCTGTTTTTGTTTCTTATGGTTCACCTTTTTTCTTGCATTCATGGCTTTTTTTTCCTTTTTTTGTTTTGCCAGTGCTGATTCTCTTCAGAGATTGGAGTTGCCAAGGAGTGAAATAAGTGACTCAATAGTAGAACGAGTTGCCCCAAGGTTGTTGAATATCACTTTCCTGGATGTGAGCTACTGTGGAAAGATAGGTGCCCATGCGCTAGAAGCTTTTGGTAGGAATTGCAAATTCCTTGTTGGGCTGCGGCGTAGGATGCATCCAATAGAAGTGAAAGACAAGGTCTGCCAAGACGAAGAGGCCTATGCCATTGCCAATACAATGCCCAAGCTGCGTCGGTTGGAGATGGCCTACCTGGTGTTGACTACAACAGGGGTCCTTGATATTCTCTCGCGGTGCAGGGATCTTGAGTTCTTGGATCTAAGAGGGTGTTGGGATGTCAAGCTTGATGAGAAGTACATAAAGGAGTGCCATCCCAGATTGAAGGTATTGGGACCACATGTCACAGACTCCTACGAGCGGAGCTTCTGGGAAGATTGCTCTGACTACTCTGATTCTTCTATATACTCCTGGGATTTCATGGACGATGGGATCAATATCTATGATGGAGAAAGTGATGATGATGGTATTTGGAATGATGAGCAAGGACTAGAGGGGTTGGAAGTCAGGTTCTATGGATGTGGTTTTAGTGATGCCTCTGTTGGCTTTGAATGGCCTCCATCTCCATGACTGTTGCTTGGCGCTTCAAGAAACTCCATGGCGTCAATGGTACTCTTCTGCCGGTGCATTTTAGAACCACTAAAATCTATATTGAGTGTGTGTTGTACAATTTTATACTTTAAAATGTCTGGACTCAATATGTCGAATCCCTCTAATCCGTAAGGAGTTGTGTATGGTGCAAAATGAGCTGTATTGTTCAGTGAAAATGCTCATAAATATATGTTTGTACTGAGGTCCAGCTGATCAAATATGGAGGTCTCTCCAATTATTTGTAGCAAAATCTAAACAGATGCCATGAATGGGAAAATACTCATTCTCTATCTCTTCTCTTTACAGATTACCTTGTGCTGCACATGAACCTAGTCTCTTTCTAGGATTGGGATGTGGACCAGCAAGAGAGATGCTGATTCTTCTGTTGGGTAGCCTCTGTAGTATGTGAATTTTAAATGTTGATCATCTTTTATTTTCTTTCATCTTTGATTTAGAAAATTTGATTGGATGCATCAATCAATGAAATTTGGTTATTGCTAGCTGTGTGTCAATGGTAAGAAAAACACCATTAAGTTACTGAGTTGCCAGTGTTGTGGCAAATTGTTGCTCCTATAGAATTCTTCAACATGGAAAAAGGTATCAAAATGCAAGATTTTTTCCTTTGAGATTCAAGCTGAAATAATACTTTCTGAAATGACTAATAACATTGAAAGCTTGATCACTGACAGGTTTAGAAGCTTGTGACTTTAGGCAATTAAACAGGAAAAATAACAAATTGGATGCAATTAAACATAAAAAAGCCAACCGTTATCAGTCAATTGCATAAAAATAAGTAAAATATGCAAAGTCAAACATTATAAGTCAAATGGGCTCAAAATTCAATAGAAATCATTTCAAATAATTCTAAATAGGTATCATTATTAATTTAGGAATCAAAACAATCAAATATAGAGACTTATATGTTAGTTATAATGTAAGCATATACTGAGTGTCTATTCAAAAAATAAGATGAATTAGATCGATTTCGTTTCATCATCGAGTGAGGTTTCAAGGATTACGACAAATAAAGATTGGTCTTTGAAAACATGAAAATATTTCTCGAGAGAAAAGTTCAAAAATAAAGGTTTTTTCTTCCTCCAAAATAAACTCTAAAACATTACATCTCTATCATTTGTTTTTTTGGGTGGGAAAACGAAGGCAACAAAAATTTCGCACGCAAAAGTACGGCAGCAGTGATGTCACGAGCGACGACGTCCACACAGCGGCAGGAGAGCTCGCCTTCTGCATGAGTCACTTAACTTGCCGTCGTCCTCTTCCCCACGTCGGTCGTTCCAACTCTTCCACAAGTTTTACCGAGCACTCCGACGACGAGTGACTGACCGATCACAGGTTTCACGAAGCCATTGCGGGTTGACTGGCACCTCATCACCATGATGAGATACGTAGGCGATGTAGCGTCTTACTGTAATCGTTAGTCTTCCTCCTTCCGATGCACGTGTGGTGCATGGCGAGCTCAGAAGGCATTGCACGTAGGAGCGTCATTTCCCGCGTCAGACAACTCCTCCCCGAATGTTTTGCTGTTCATGTGCGTGAATACACCTAGTGGCTCATCACAGGCTTCACGAGCTTGCAATGGAGTTGAAGCTTCCCGGTCTGAGGACATCCTGAGACTTCTTCACCTCTGCACCGTCGATCGGCTTCTGTACAAATTGGACTGGGATAATTTTGACCTACACCCGTACACGTGATCTTTGGCTATAAAGACCCATGGAATATCATGTCGTATCCATCTCAGACAGTGCTCAAGAAGGGGGGGGGGATGGGTGCATCACTTGAAGCTCTAGCAATGGCAGGTGCAGACTACGAGGATAGTGCTATAGACTTCGACACATTGGACGAAGAGATTCCTCCATATCTCTTAGCTATCGACCATGAAGAAGACAAACCGATGGATGACGAGAAGACGAAGACGAAGAAGAAGAAGAAGAAGGGCACTTCGCTTGAGGCTCTAGCCATGGCAGGTGCAGACTACGTCGATCAGATGGATGTTGGAAAGAAGAAGAAGAAGAAGGAGATGGGTGTATTGGATGAAGATTCTCCTCCGTGTCTCTGGTCTGTCAACAATGGAAGAGGCCACGGAGAGGTGAAACAGATGGATGATGAGGCGGAGGAGACGAAAGAGTTGCTACTGCTGTGGGCTAAAATGGCTGCATCGTCGATCCGAAGGAAGCTCGCTGATTAAGAAGAGTACCTACCTACTGCTGCTGTTTCGTGCAACTCGTTGCGAAGGAACGGGTTTTGCTTCCATCATAGCTAGAGGAAGGCAATCGGCTCCGTGCTTCGTGTAGAGAGACATAGCGATAAGATTTGTATGCCATGCTTTTGTCCATTTGTTTCGATCGTAGATTATTTGATTGGTTCTAAAAATCAAGCGTTTACTCCACCATTTTTGTCGGACTACTTCTATTTGTTGAGGTATCCGAATTAATTAGTATATTATTACATAAGTAATATATGTAAAGTTAGAATTATGTTATTTGGATGTAACAAAAAATTCAACTAGTTTTATCGCTATCATTACTCATATGCGTATCTTCACCTTAACCACCAGTGTCTAATATTTCCCCTCTAATTTGTGGGTTCCTCATGTACATTAAATTATACTCGTATATCACGTCGAAATATTAATTTAGTGAGTGTGAATTGCAATTAAATTACTAAACTTGTATATCATTTCGAAATAGCACTAACATTCATATTTCAATCCCCCTCAAGTGGCTCTCGTCGTAGGACCGCAGGTGGTTCGCTAACTTTCAACTCTTCTTCCTTACGCTTCTCGTGCTCCTCTCTTTTATCCATCCATCTCCCTTCTCCTTCCATGCTTCTCTTCATACCAGATCTTGTGGTTCTTATTCATATGATTCTCGTGCTCCTCTCTATCCCTTCGACCTCTATTCTCCTTTGGCTGCGTATGGTATTCACAACACTGGAGAGGCAGACAAAACCATCACCAGGCTGCTATGGGAGCTTTTATCACCATGCATTTAAGATCCATAATTAATCCACATCCAATATGCATTCATAATTAATTCTATATTAACCTGCGACCTTGATAGATGCTCATGAAGTTAATTGTGTCTGAGCATGACCGTGATGAATGCTCCAAGAAAAGTTGATTGTGTTCTGCGCATTGAATTTGCAGGAAAAATATAATGTTAAACCTCAGTGAGATCACAATGTGGTATTTGTAACTCTACAGTACAGTTCCATGATTACAGCGCACATTTTTTTTGCAAAAAACTATAGCAATTTTTTTTTTGAAACAAAATTATGTTAATGCTTATGATAGATGGTAATAACTTGACGCAAAGGCCTTTATTGCCGAGACACACATTAAGAGCTTACCAAAAACTGGATCATTTTCGGGATGTCCGGAACACTTTTCGGCCTTCTGATGAGCTTCATGCTTCTTGCTTCCAGGAGTGGCTGTTGAGCATGACTTCAGGCCATCAGTTTTCTTAATCTCTTCTCTGCATCAACGGCATCCTTGTTTTGTGGTTCCAGAACCAAGGCATGCTTAAAATCTATATAGAAGTTGTCATTAGTCATTAAAGCAAGCTTCTGCAGGGGAGCAATTTTATTCATAGATCTTTAGTTTCAGATACTCATCACACTTAATTTATGGCTTTACTTCTACAAACCAGTGTTTGACTTTATCATTAACACCATATCAATGGTAACAAATTCCAAGAAAATATTCTTATTTTTGCAATCTTCATAAGTCTTCCGTAAATCTTAGTTTCAGGTACGATCAATATATGGAAGCTTCTTTATTAAATCATACAAAAGCAAAGTCTGACAGACTAGTCTTGTTGCTATACAATACTATTGGTCAACTCCATGATTCATGAACATAAAAACCCTTCTTGTGAGGTGGGGTGAAAGATTTTCAGTA
This sequence comes from Musa acuminata AAA Group, assembly GCF_036884655.1. NCBI lineage: Eukaryota > Viridiplantae > Streptophyta > Magnoliopsida > Zingiberales > Musaceae > Musa > Musa acuminata. The sequence continues at coordinate 10,059,534 of NC_088346.1, read as the reverse complement.
GTGTCGATCATCGAGCAACTTGAATATGTAAACAACTTGTATTATCTCTCCATGTCAACACTGGGAGATGCATTTCAAGATTTTTTGATAAAGAATACTTTATGATAGGTTCAATTCATAAAGAGGTGCATTGTGTTGTCTAGGGACCAAGTCATCTAAATATAGGAAGCATTTATGCATTTTGCAACAGCCAAATCAGATTTGAGATGAAGTTAATCATCAGTACCTACATCAACTCTAATAAGCACTCAAGAAAACAGAAACCAAAGAAAGCCTTGAATCACAATCTTTCAGATCAAAATTTCTTCAAAGAATCTGATTTACTCATATGTTAGAAATCAATAAATGGTTAAATGAAAGGCAAACAGAAACCAAGACAAAACCAAACAGGAGAATGAAATCGTTAAATGTAACAGATCTGGAGGTTTCAGGTAAACTGCAAGTTATTTCCTTTTTTTATTTGTTTGGCATTAACGCAAAGTGTTGCATGTAAGACATCTTTTCATTTTCAACATACAATCTTGCTTAACAATAACAGGTTCTATAACCAAGACATGCCAGTTACAGTACGTTTGCTACCGTTTGGGCTTAAAATATGTCAAATGAATGCAAACATTAAGGCATGATTGCATGAGGTCGTTTCTACAGCCCTCAATAACAATGGATGCAACAACTCAGAAGTTGCCAAAGGTTAATAATGTTTGCAAGAATGGATAAGAACACAATTGACAAAAATGAATTTTAATGTAGAAGATGATGGTAACATTAGGCACTCACCTTCAAGAGCTTCTTTATAACACAAGAGCATTTCCCTGGCAGTTCCTCGCCTCAAATATGCTTTTACATTCTAATGACAAAACATGAAGTCAGTTAGAAAAGAATACTAACCTTTTTCCAGTCAAAAAAGTAGAAGTTTATTGAGTCATATTAAAGCTACAGAAATCGTTCAGAAGTAGGAAATGCTAGAGGCTTATAGTTAAAATATCAGCAATAATAAAATACCACATAAAATTCAGAATTTTTTAAAATATTCACTAGATACCAAGAGAAAAACTATGTTTAGGTACGAAGTCAGTAGTCTGGCTAACTTTAAAATCAGAAAACAAATGCAAGGATTTACCAACATCTAAATGTCCAAACAGTCTATCTTTGTCATATTTATTTAGAGTCACATCTGTCCCCGGACTTCTTTGTTCAGTTGAAATAAAGAGATGTTAGACTTTTAGAGACAAAGCATTATCTCTAACAGTGATTTAAATAGGTGCTCGGGTGAGGCAAGGCGAGGCCTGAGTGCCTCGTGTGTGGACCAGGCGATCGCTTCAATGAGGCGCCACCTGGGCGCTCGCCCAAACCGAGGCGTCGGGCGCTTTGGGCGAGCGCCCAGTTCAAATAAGCAAACCGAACCAAACTTTTACCTGGTTTGGTTCAATAATGCAATTTCTTACCCCACCCTTCACGCCTATGCGACCCTAAGCCAACCCTAACGCTGCTTCTGCCTCCATTACCGACGCTTTCTGTCGTTGCCTTCACCGCAAATGCAGCGGATAAAGCCTTCCTCTGTCATCAACAAACAAGTCCAACAACTTAGCAACAGCCCATAGCTTCCTTCCACTGTCGCTCCGTGTGTAGTTCCTTCCATTGTCGAGGGAGAGGACCGTAGGTTCCTCCGCCACCGACGGACGACCTATGGAGCTTCTGCCATTGCTGCTGGTACCATCCGTAGCTTCTGTCGCTGCCACTGCTCCTGTCCATAGCTTCCATCGCTGCCGCTGTCGCTGTCCACATCTTCCACGGCTGCCGCTGCTATCGTTCGCAGCGCTGCCATAGCTGTCTTAAACTAACCCTCCGCTGCTACTACTGCTAGCTTCTCACTGCTACCTTTGACCCTTTTATCCCTCTCTATTACTATTAACAATTTTTTTCTTCCCTTCTACTACTATTAACAGTAAGTAATTTAATGTTAATAGTATATTTTTGATTTAATATTATATTTTTTATTAAAATAATTATTTTTTAATTATATTATATTTTTTTATATTTTAACATTTCAGAGCACCTCGTTTTGCCTCGAACATTTTGGGACATTGCGTTTTTTGACGCATAGTGCTTTTTAAATCACTGATCTCTAACTACAAAGAGATTCTTATAAATCCAGACTAAGCAACTCTTGTATGCAAAAAATTTTGCTATGAGACCATCTATTCAGCTTCATTAGTTTTCACATGAAAAGCAAATTAAAGTAAGATTAAGGAACAGTCAACAGGAGATAAACACCCACAAAATTTGGAGAAAATAACTCAACAAAATCATTGAAGTTGCATCACCATCTAAGTTGAGTTGTAATTGTCAATATAAGAAACCTTGAAGCTAAAGATAGAATATCAAATAAATCACCTACATATGATGCACATTTGTCCAGCAAAGATAGTTTTTCTCAATTGATACACATTAGAGCAAGATTTTTTGATTTTGTGGCAACCTGGAATGCAATTTTGCTGCATATGTGCTGAAATGGTATGTGCCAACAAGCACAAATCAACATGGGAATACACTAGTAGACACGGCCTATATGATAGCCCACTGCGGTGCTTAGACATAGGATGGTATCATGCCTCATGCTGGTAGCATGTTGTATGACATAAATCAACACTAATGGCACATGAAATCATTACCTTAGAGATCTGAACAAAATCCCCAACACTCTGTGCACGCACTACAGGATTCCCAAAGCTCCACTTGTCTAGGACAACAGCTGGCACATTCTAGTAAGGTGAGAAAGTTTAAAGTAGCACTTCTAGCCGTGATTGCACACGGAAAAACCAAGGTGGCAACCATGGCTCTGATAACCAAACAGAGATCTTAAAAATAGACCTTTCCTCTCTCTTTGATGGAAAAAATCTACAAAGACTAAAATACACTTGTCATCCTAGTGACATGCCTGCAATTTTCTGGCAATCATTCATCAGAACAGGCAATAAAGAGTTGATCAGCAAAGAGCCTATAGCATTCAACTTCAAAAAGGCACCTATAAATTCACTCATATCAACTACTATTCATATTATATGCATTCATATGCCTAGCACTTGGTAAATTGTCCTTCTGGATTATATTCAATCTTTCCTTCAACAGATTATTTCTCAGTCACTTAACCACAAATTAGGTGGTGAAGCCATCCAGCATTAGGCATTAGATATAAGAACAGCTCATAGTTTGTGAAGGAAAGAAATTCATAAGTGCAATGGAAAAGTTAATAGTAAATAATTTAAAGGATTCATGAAAGTTTAAATACACGTAGAAGGTTAAGGAAACACTCTTTTAAGGGCATTCTCACCTTCTTATCCAACAAAAGAGCCTGGCTGCAATCTGCTTCAGCCTGCTGGAAACTGTGACAAAGTTGTCAAACTGAATGCTTCATACTGATGAATCAATCAAGAATAGTACAATATATAACATACCAAGCCAGTTTCAGATAAGCTGCTGCCCTGTTGCAGTAATATATTGCATTTGCATTGTTCAGTTTAATAGCTTCAGAGTAGAAGCTAACAGCCTTGTTCCACTGTGTTCCCTTGTATGCAGCATTTCCCTATTACATCATTAGGGCCATATTTTATTTGTGATAGAATTTTTTGAAAATTCAAATGTTATTCTTAAATCTCAACAGGCAGAGAAAAAGCCTTATATAACCTTACGTTGAATTTCTAATGGCAATGTTGGGCATTTTATCAAATATTTATACTTATCTCCTGACAAACTACAACCATAACTTGAAAATGATAGGAAAGAAGTAATGGAGTAGATATCAATTCATGATGTCTTCTTTGTCAACATATCTCAATGGCAAGGTCTATCTGAGACAGTTTTCAGGATAGGCAGAGTGATTTAATCCAATTAATCAAGATTGAGATCGGCCAATGATCTCGCCTGGCTGATCCAAATTGATTTCCAACTGATTTTCAGCAGAATGTCAGTTTCCAGGTAATTTCTGGATGATCCAAACTTCTTTCTAGTCATTTCATCAGAAACAGAAAGGTAGCAGATTTAAAAAAAGAAACTGATTACACATAATTCGATCCAACTGACTTGACCAATTTGAACTGATCCCAATAATAAATTCTGTGGTTGATCCAAACATTGCAGACTTTGGCCTTAGATAACTGTTGATGAAGATTTTAGATCAGGTATCTTGCTTTTTATCTGATACTTGGCTCCAGATTGATCACAGTGGCTATGAGACTGTCAATATGCAAGGAAAGTTGCTGTAGTATCTTTAACCATGTGGAAGAGCATTATAGTAATTGAAGGACTAAATAAGGCTGTCAAGAAAACACAATCCATTAGAAGTCAATTAAACCCTAATTTACTAACTTCTGGCATAACACGGATCAAGCTTTTTGGATCTTAGGGTAGGGAAAATTAAACCACATCTTTTCTCACATTGGTGATTGTTAACTGTGGAAAGGTTTGATTTGTATGGCAAAATATCCAGAAGAGGCTTTTATTGTCTCAATACCCTAGGGCCCCTTACAGCGTATAAATTTAACTGTGCTAATAGAAGGCAAAAGGTGAAAGCAAAGACAACTAAGAATCTCACTGATTAAATTGAGTTAAAGTTTAAATGAACCATGATTGGAAATGAGAAAAAGAGGTACATGTCAAGATCCCTTATTGATCAGGATAGGTTATGTTTTGCAACATTAATGACATGAACTGAAAGATCACTATAACAAATTGGAAAATCTGAAGACCTAATAATACCTTTTAATTCCTCCTACTATGTGGTAAACAAATTTAAGAAGTTTTGGAACATGTAACCACACTATTTAACTCTACAGTTATCAAGGTTCACAAAGATTCCAAACAAAGAGAGGATTAGACAAACAATGAAATTAAAGAACAGATATCTCTAAACATCTACATTGAGGTTTAAAAGACGTATAACACTCCACAAGAGATTATCACATATATGAAACTACAGTAATAAGCATGATAGACTCCAAGGACCAGAGAGGCAAGCAAAACATGCATATGATCTAGCCATGTTCAAAGTTTCCAATAGAAACTACAAACCATCACTAATACCAGATTCCACCTAGATTCAGCATATAGTAAAAGGCAAAAAAAACCTTTTCTTTCCATAGTTCTGATGCATCCATGTCCCCATTGGTATCAGGTGTTGGCACCAAGTTGGATGCAATTGTAATCTGTTCTTGGAGAGACGAATACATATCCAAAACAGTATCAAGAAGAAATTTATCTGCTCCATGTGCTGCTATATATGATATAGAAATGGGATAGCTCTCATGCTTTCCTAAAGGGACTGTGATCTGCAAATTTAAAAAAAAAATGTAGTGTTAAAGTTGCAGAGCAGCCAACAAGAACTATCATGACTTAATCACTTGTACATTTCAAAACTTATTTGAACTACTATAAACTACAAAAGAAATGCAATCAAGTACCTGACAACAGCCAGACATCCCAGCAATGCTCAATAATGCATGTAGATGATCTTCAATATCAGGAGTTATCTTTTTCCTAGAATCACGTTTAAAAGGAAATTCTGTGACTGTTGGAATTACCAAAATTCCATCATCCTGCAAAAGCATACAATATTACTGGAGAACACATAAAAGACAACAAAAAGTCATAATCAGAACAAAATAAACAATAGCAGAAAGAAATAAGTAGGAAGCAATGTGCAATAATAAGCAAAAAGGCGGAAACTATAATTGGGTCAGCAATACTGAAGGTAGGAAAGAAGTGTGCTTATGTGGAATACCAAAATAATGATTTTCCACAATCAAGGATTCAAGTAAATGGAACCTAGCTGAACTGAAAAAGTACACAATTTTCTCTTCTTCTTTTTTTCCATGACAGCACAAATAAGTTCATCTAAGTAAAAAAGACATTTTCCCTTGTAAAAGGAATATATATTAAATAAATATTAACCATCGAGGATGCCAACTTTTTGACTGCATAATGTATATAGGTGTACACCCTGAATGCACAATTTCAAATTGTTAGCATCTTCTAGTACATACAAAACGTTTAATATCATCACATTTCTACCAGAAGAACCCAAACTTCTTCAAAGTGGAACAGATGTACATGCTCTTCCAGGTTATGAGTAAGTTACAGCGAGGTGAGTTCACATGGTAGCCATGGGGATTTAGAATTAGAATAAGCTACAAACATCCTAGGTTTATTATCCTTGAGAAGACGTAAAAAAAATGATATCAATAGCAAAAATAATAGAACCATAAGAGGCATACAGGACTGGATCCTTATGGACCATAAAAGAATCCACAAAAGCTAGGTTGTATAAGTACTTTACAACAGTTGCAAGAGAACATTTCCGGTCTGACAGAATACTCTGACCAAGTAGTGAAACCAAAAAGTGCAATAAGTAATTAAATCCACATCAGAAACCTATTTTTCGATCACCAAAATTCCAAGCATCCAACAATCAGTTAGTACAGGAGACATGTCATATTTCCCTGTTTGAGATGTACTAATATTACATAGAAGAATATTTAATTCATCAACAGAAAGAAACAATAGCACAATATTTAGAGTACATCAAATGAAGAATGACAAGATTCACTAGTATAATCAAGTTATGATATACAATACTGCTATATCAAATACCAGAAAAGTACCTTCAAAAGTTTGTTCAATGCACTTCTCAGTTCTAAACGCATTTTATACAAAGACTTGATGTTATCCTGTGTGGAGTTCACAGCCGCAAGAACTTGAGAGGAAATATCTATACCGATTCTGGGCTTTGTTGTATTAAACCAATCCTCATGGTTTGTTTTGAATTCATATCTGGAAAGGTGAATGATATGTCAGACGAGAAAGCCCCAATTCACAACTAGCTGCTGACAAACACTTGCATCAAAGTGTTGACGATGTCTCATTATTTATATACTACTCCCTAAGAAAACTGAGACAGACAACTACCTAATTCCTTTCCTCATTAGAAAAACATGAATAACATGCCAAAGACATAATTATTAAAGAATAATCATGAAAGCATACACAATTACAAGGATAAGGATCATATCATCTTCGTGTCTGAACAATAAGCCATTTCCAGTGTTGTAACTAGTAACTTAGCATGGAAATTTAATGCACACAGCAGATCATGTTAGTCCATACTAGACCATATTATCCATCTTCAAAATTATATGGTCTATGTGACATGATGTAGGGTTCTGCCTACTGCAAACCCATCAGTGACAGTAAAAGAGAAGAGAAAAAAAAGGTGGACAGAAGATATTTGTGTTAATAATACACAAATAGATCCAGATGGGGTAGAGTCAAGAACAAACCATTTTATGAAATTGAGTTATGGTGTACTGTATTAAACATAACTGACTTACCTTTGGAGCAAAACCATAGCTGAAGAAATTGCCCTCAAAGTAGAATTTCCATGTTGCATTTTTGTGGATGGCTTGACAAATTCCTTCAAGCTCAATACATTTGTAGCGATATACTGACTGATATTCATATGCTTCAAAGGCTGGTCTGCACAAAATAGCAAATGATTTTCTAATCAAAAGCATGCATGAGTTGTTTATCACAATCATGTGATTATGAAATGAGTATCATTTTTTTCTATAAGAACCAGCAAACTTAAAGCCATAATGGCTTACAGCCAGACAAATTTTCAACAGCTTTGCCTAAAACTTGCACCGTTTTATGCTTAGGAACCCTTAAAATCTGAAAGCAATCATCAGCTAATATAAACCGCCTGGTCCTTTTTGGTCCCATTGCAGATGCTTGCAGTAATATATGCCCAACACAATGAAGGATAGATGGATCCCGTGCAAACCATCCTGATACAGATTCCAAGTCAGTGAATAGAGAAGGAACTTTGAAATTTGTACAGCAGATAACAAACAATAAGGTGAAAGGGATTAGGATGAAGAGTATAAAAACCCAAAATTACTAATGTGATGACAAAACATTTTCCATCTAATGCATGTAGACATATTAAGACACTCCATTCTATGGGAAAGACCTCTTTGCTTATACAGGTGATTAAAAAAAAAACATTTTGCATACATTTTGGAGAGCCAAAATTCTCCAAAATAGAAGTACCAAGAGGGAACATCTTTTGAATAAAAGTCAGAAAAAAAATCGTATAAATGTGGGGAAAAAAAACAGAATTGCAAATCATGCAGTTGGCTCATTATATCACAAGAGAAAATATCCCAGCAAAGCAGAAGAAAGTCAAAGCTTTGTTTGCATGGGTGCAATGATAAGTCCAACCATCTAGTGAAATATTCAGATATGTTTTTTTCTGATTACATATTACATCATTAGTTAGTGACATGATTAGTGTTTCTAGATTTTACGTTTCACATAAGCAGGTAAAATGGAATATGGTAACCTACTTCTATGGTTACCTTGAATGATTAAAAGCTCTTAATTTCTTCCAACATCAGTGCCCTTTACTGCACTTTGATTGCACAATATTCTTTTTAGCTGTTTTAGATGGTACATGGATTTAATGATGTTAAGACAACAGACTGTGATACCCATAAGTAGTGACAGCAGATTCCAAGAGTCAACACTCTTTTGTCTCAAGGCACGATAAAGAAAACTTTACAGCAGCCAGCGATATTTTGGCATGTCATGACATTGCCTAGGGGGATGGCATTTTACGAGATTGATGCAGCAAACATAAGGACTGTGGGGCATGAATACTTTTAGTTGAATAACATATCCATTTTTTATACGTCTAGGATATGCTTCTTGTAGTATACTTCTGTTTGTGTCTCATACTCGCTTAGAGTATCCATTCTTTAAACTATTAATAAAGATCCATGATATGTAGGATATGTTTGCCAATATTTAATTGGGAGAATTTTGTTTTATTGGATATAGACTTTTTTGTAGATAAGATGGATAAATTATTTAGCTTAAAACAATATATAAACTGCTTATATATTGTTTTATAAAGAATCAGATTACAATTATCTAGTTTTAAATAATGATTTAACTTCATTAATCATATGTTCTTGCTATCTTCTCTACATTCATAAGGTACTATGCTGTAAAATATTTTTCAATGATGAATGGGTTATGAATGCAAGTTAATTACCTATTCCCTTTCATGATAAATTTATATAATACCATCTATTGCAGATGTCAAGTTCTATCATATACAACACTATACTTCTTTTTCCTTTTGCCATATTAGATGTTGTATATATCTTCTTATAAGATTTGATGTAATAGCATATCAGTTACATGTCTATACCCTGTATCTGTATCCACTATCATAGTGGAAGGATGAGAAAAAGAAGTTTATTAGGGGAAGTAAAGTACCAATGCCAACTCATCAATTAGCCATGCCATGAAATAACAGAAAGATGAATGCGGATGTCCAACAAAGCTATGTGGCAGCTGCAGTAGCATAGTCGTCTTCAATATGTCTCAGAAAGGTTTAGGCAGAGAGGGAAGACCTATGCTGACATGGACATAAATCATAAAGAATAATGAAGAAAAACTCTGATGCAGTAATAGCATATTTCATGAATTTGTTCTTAAATACTTCAGACAACAAAAGGCAGAGATCCAGAACTTATGCCCTCTTATTTACAGAGTACCAGTGTCAAACAAATTGAATTCTTACTCTTCAAGACAATGCACTTGGATTACCACAGGCAACTACAGACAGCTTCTAAGTATGTTATATAAAGATCTAACAACTACAAATGACAGTCATAACACTAAATAACAAATGCCTTTTCCAGATATTATTTACATTAGCATCATAAATAAAATTTAATTCTAAATAAGTCCAGATACATGAAGCACTTTGCCAATTTTCTTGAAGAAAAACATATGATAGATAAAATGCTTGCAAAGTAATGTTGTGCTTCTCAATTTGCAAATCAAACAGAAAAAAGAGCTAACAAGTTCACAAAGACATACCAATAGTATCTAAACTCTGTGAGTTTGTTAACACCCCAATGTTAGATATAGTTCCATGAGAGGGTTTAAATCCAAAAATTCCACAAAATGATGCAGGAATTCTCATGCCTCCAATGGTGTCAGTACCTATAAAACCATAAGCCTCATCAAGCAATTTGAATTTAAAATGAAAGAGCAGCATAAAATATTTGTCTTTACAACAAGTAAGCAATAAATTAGGAAATGCTACCAGAAGAGTAGGATCAAGAGCATTATCACAGATACAGGAATGACATATCTGCAACAGTTAGTTTAGCATCAAAATTGCAAATTAAGACAAAGAACCCGTGAAAAACAAGGCATATATAATGCCCATTTACTAAAAACCATGAGACACGAAGTACATGGGAACATGCTGTCACCCTAAAATGCCAAAAAATTTTACCTGATTTCAACTACCAATCTCTCTCAAGTCAAACAAAATAGCATAAAGCTGCAACTAAATAATTATGCATTCACTGTCAGATGTATGTGAGTGATGGAAGTTTCAAGGCAAAAATCAAATGGTAATTGGTAATCAGGAATGAGCTGAATCCTACAAAAGCATTTGCATTAAGAAGGGTCACAAATGATTTCTGAAGTAGTAACAGGAGCAGATAAAAACTTGAGCACTAATTCTCACATTAAAATAACAAAGAAAATTTTCTAACCAGGCCGTAAGCAATATCTGAGGCATGAAAGATGACAATAAAAAGATGGGAGTATTTAATATAGCAAATTAATCATGCCTCAGTGATGCAGCTGTACAACCAATACATGAACTAACGAGGCATTAAGCAAAAGAATATGCAAGAGACAAATGATGAGTGCGCTGGCCAACATTTTAGCACAGTTTGAGTCTTTGAGAAACCATCAACTAATATACTGGTAAATGGTTTTAATCATGAATCACTCACATACCAAGAGCAAAGTCAACAAGTTCAGCAGCAACAGCCACAGCAGAACCACTGGATGATCCTCCAGGGACCAGAGATGGCAATTCTGGGTTAATTGGGGTACCATAGTGCAAGTTATCTCCTGTTACACTGTTACAACATACCATAGTGCAAGTTATCTCCTGTTACACTGTTACAACATAAAAGCAGATTGACCAGGCATTACCAGATATATAAAGACTATAACAAGTGTACCAAACCAAATTTTGTATCATCCACATGAACCATTTTACTTATTAGCCACATGAGAAGGCAAAACTAATGATTACGTAGAATGCAACAAACAACCTTTTGGTTTTGCAGTCTGCAACTGATCACGCTATATTAGTTTCTCGTAGATGGTTTATAATCATAAGAGCTTTTTTATTGCCACAAAAAATATCATCTCATAAAATTCACTAGAACCACAAAAGGGAAAATTGGGGAATCAACCAACACAACAGTCTTTTCAAGTTTCAATGTAAAAAACCATGTTTCTAAGCTATGTTCAGCAAGTTCTTTACCCAAAGTCTCATCTGCTACTCCTCTTCACTATGTTCATGAGACCTTTATCGCTTGCATTTAACATTGAACGTTGGTCACAGATGTCCTACACTTGCTAGAGTGAGCAACTTAGATGCCTCCGAAACCCTATTTGCAGATCTCCAAAGAGATATATCAACTAGTGCTAGAGTGAGCAGATTCATGTGTTTTCCAAACTTTTATTAAAAGAAAAATTCTGCATGAAAGGAACACAAAGATCAAAACAAATGCATATAACAACTAGTTCTCTTTGAACAGCATTAATGACTCATATTTGCACTGTATTTTTTCAATCGCACTATCCACTCCGTGCACAAATAAATCTACACAAACTTTTGGTTTTTCCTCAATATGCATATTAGTCATTAGAATCTTGAAGCAGAAAAAGAAACATATACTTCAAAAGAGAAACCCCCTTTGCAATCACTTAGCATGCCAAAGAACTTATAGCTGATAAACCAGCAAAACAGTAAGGGGAAAGAAAGCTATCATTCTATCGAGAATGCTGACCCGAATGCAAATTCATCCATGACAGTCCTCCCGACGCACGTTGCACCACGCTCCAGAAGCGCCGAGACCACCACCGCCGTCTGGCTAGCAGGCTCATGCGTCCTCTTCCAATCCGGATTCCCGTACCCAGCAACATAACCCTTGATCTCAAAACTGCAGGACTCAAACAAAAGAAAAAAAATTTTGCTGGGAAACAGAAGAAGGAGATGATCGAGGCAGACAAATAAGAAAGGCGACCGACTTGTCGCTTACGGCGAACTTGAGGTCGGCGAGGGGGTGGCGAGCTGCAGGGGGAGGCGGCTGGGGGGAGGGGGCCAGCTCGAACCGCTCGACGAAGGCGCCGAAGAACTCGACACGGCGCGGCACGCCCCTCGACATTCGCCTCCGTCGGCGGGTGGCCTCGGCGAGGATGAGCACGCCGGCGACGGTGATCCCCAGGACAATCCATACCTTGACGCCGTTTGGGGGGCTGCTCCTCCCCCGCCTCCAGTTCTTGCAGAGTTCCATCCCGAATGGATTCGAGGAACTGCTCGATCCGATCGTCGGAGAACGGAGACCGGTAGGGCTTTAGCAGGGTTCAAAGAGAGTGAGAGAGAAAGGCTGCCGTCCTTCTCCTCTCTCCTCTTCAAACAGAGAAGGTAGAGAGAGAGAGAGAGAGAGAATATGCTGATCGATGCCATCGCCGCCGTCGATGATGGACGATCGCGTTGCGTTGGCGCACAGCACATGACCTTGATCTTTGAGATCTCAGCCGTCCATCGATCCACACGCGGAAATCAACGAGGTTCAATGCTCCTAAATTTTAACTTTTAAAACTAAATAAAATAGTTTATTAAATTATTTTAAACAAACATAAATAAATTTATAAATCAATGATAAGTCATAATTAGATGTCATTGAAACACCTCTAGTTTGATTATAAGAGCTTGACTAAGACATGATGATTTGGATTCAATAAGTTAATCCATCAATTACCATAAAATTTTATATTTTAAAATTATTTATTTTTATTTTTTTGGCTAAAATAATAGTTAGAATTTTTGACCAATTAAATTTGAGTTAGAGTTGGACTTATTTTATATTTGAGTAATTTTTAAAAATTATAGTTAGCTTATGGTTCGAACATCAATTTAAAGATTTTTGAAGACGAGATTGAACTCTCTAAATTAAGTCTCGTCAAATTCGAGAAACAATTGAAATGGATGCATCAATCAAAACATATAAGAATAATCAAATATGTATGTTGTTTGTTCGGAGAAATTTACATGTGGAGGATAGAAATGAGCTCAGATTTAACTTATATCTTAATAAATTATTAAAGAGTCGGATTATAAATATTAAGTATCATATATGAGTAAATAATTTCCATCTAATGGATTGTAAGAATGAGTTAAGAGTTAAAAGCAATTTTGAAAAAAAAACAAAAAAACACTGAATCAGGTGATTAATGTTGGATTAAATCAACTCGAATTATCGGAGTAAAGTGGATGAACAAAAATGATGAGATTAAATTATGATTTGATTAAACGAAGAAAATTAATATTTCGGGTTTATACGCTACAAAATGTATTCTCCCCTTTACAAAAACAAAAAATAAAAAACACATAAAATTTTCATTAATTAAAGAAGAAAATAATAATGTGTCAATTGAACTTACAACATTAACAACAATATGTATGAGAATAATATTCTCTCATTAATAAAAAAAATTAACACTATGTAAAATCAGGTATGTTTCATTTTGAATTCATTGAATTAGATTTAAACATTCGAACCTTCTTCATCACAATAAATCAAAACATGTAACTATGTGACTTTTTGGTCAAAATCATTTTCACTCGGATGGATATAAGAGCATAACATTACTACTAATATATGGTACTCACTGATTGCCTTAATCACGAACAAAGGCACCGCACCCCTTAGCGAGCACTATTTTGCAGAATCGGATTCAGATAAAACACAAATAGATAGAATTTTCTTATACTTTCAACATAAATTCTTCTTTGATCGAGTCATGACTTCATGACTGTGTTCTTTCGTGACATTATTTTCTCTCTCAAAAACCAAACGATAAAATAAAATAAAATTATTAGATGAATTTCATCATATTAGATTGACTACCAAACCATATTTAATCATAACCAAATAATGTGAAACAAAAAATAGAGAAAAACAGAGGGTGAGAAAAGATGTGAGATGTGAGAGGACAAAAAAAACTTTCTCCATCTAAAAAGATACTAAGAGCTGATAACTCAAAATATAAAAGCTTGATAGTGTTTTAAAAATTAGAATCCTCTTCAATATTCCTTCCTTCCCTTATTATATATGAGTCATAATTTACTAAAATTGAAATATAAATTATAATACATATTAAATTATGATGCATTTTACTTTAACGATTTTGAATTTTCATAATTATCTCATGATATGAATCATGTTCTTGAAATTTAATAGAGTTGGAGCTTTGATTTATTGTGTTACAACTTAGGAACATTCAATACTCACCATGAATTGTATCATCCTCTCAGAAAGAACTTATCCATAAATTATTATTATTACCATGGGAAAACTGGTTATCTTGAATATTAATCCCTTAAGGCTAGACCAATTTTCCTGTCCTTGAGTTTATTATAAATTTCTATTGGAAAATAATTTTTTTTAAACGATCCAAACAAGGTCCCCTTCTTCAAAGATCTTCGCATGACGATACTTATTGGTATTTTATTTATAAACTTAGTTGCTAGATTCATGCTTTTTCTTCTTCAAGAATTTTTATCATGGTAATAGAAAAATCTTCTCCCTTTCAACTTAATAAAACTGATTTAGGTATTTTAAGTAAGATTTAGAGTTATAAGCAAATTCAACATGAGATCTAATTCTTTTGGTCTTTTTACAGTAAAATATCGTAGTAGATTATTCAATATTCTATTAGCAATCTCAGTTTATCGATTTGGTTGATGATGATAAGCATTACTATACAATAGGTAGGTTGTATCTCTTTGAGTTTTTATTATATCAATCAAAAAATCTATACATCTTCCCGGTGGGCATTAGAAATTAGTAAAGGAGTTTATGCATCAAAATTTTGAGTTTACCCTTTACAGGTTTGGCATTTTCTACATCTTTTCACATAACGTGTAGTATTCCAATAGATTGTAAACTAAATATATTTTGCTTTGATGAGAATAACTATTTTTTCTCTTCTAAAATGACCTTATAATTCACGAGAGTTTGGTTCTAGGATAATATGCTTATAATATGCTTATTTATAAAATATTTAGGAATATAAGGTTGAATTCCACAAAAGAGAAGACCCATGTTTTTCACAAAATATTCATCATTATAGTAAATATTTCTTATTACATCAAATCTTTTTTGTTGGTCACATATAATATTAAGAAGCGCTAATTGTCAATTGAGTGCATCTATAACCTTATTACATATTTTATTCTTATGCTTTAAGATAAAAGTATACTCTTGTAAAAATATTACCTATTTTGAATATCGCCTATTGAGATTTGTTTAAGACTTTTTATCTTTAAGAGTTTTATGATCAAAATTTAAGATAAATTCTTTTTGAATTAAATAAGGTCTACAATGAACAATAGCTATAAAATTTAATATCATAAGTTGAATATTTTTTTTATGTATTATTAAGTTTTTCATTGAAGAATACAAATGAATGTCGTTCTTGGCGTCCTCCAATACCCACACAAGAGATACCATAATCAACTTCAAATAGTTTAGAAAAATCTAATAATATAATATTAGGACTAGTGGATAATTTCACCCTTAGTAGTTCAAAACTATTGTTTGCACCAAGTGTCCATTGAAACATTCTTTTCTTTATACAGAGAAGCTATAATAGTGTTGAAATTCTAAATAAATTGATAATAAAAGGATGAGAACTCCAAACATCTTGTAAGGATGTTGGTGTTGGCCAAGTCTAGGTAACTTCAATCTTCTTAGAATCAATTTGGATGATTGTAGGGGTTAAGATGAAGCCCAAGAAAGCTAAGCTAAATATTATGGAGTACTTGTTAAGATTTATATATAGCTTTTCTACCATAAATAGGATAGTTCTCAAATGTTTAATATGATAAGTTTGATGCAACTATAAATAAGAATATCACCAAAGTAATTAACAATAAACTTTCTAATATAAGGACATAGAATTTGATTCATTACTCATTTGAAATGTTTATAATATTTGAAAGTCCAATTATATAATTAGTTGTTCATATAAACATTTCCGAAAGTAGTCTTTTATTATCTCCTGATTTAGTATCGATTTGATGATAGTCATTTAGAAAAGAGTATCAACAAGTATATCAAACATACTCTCCACACGTAAAATAAAAAATCTGTACTTGATAAAAATATGATTTATATCTCGATTATCGACATATATTTATCAAGTTTCATCGAGTCAAAAGAGTTAAAATGATACCAGCTTAAACTTTTTCAAATATAATTCATGTACAGTAGATACGTAACATGTCTATTCACCTTTTTATGTTCTTTTGAACTCATCCTGAGATTTGTTTGATAAAATTACTCTTAGAATTAGATCGATTTAATGTTAAAAAAATTTTATAGGCCACATGCATTCTTTAGCAACTAATATAAATGCAACTTTAGTTTTTTTGTTTTCTCTTATAAACTTATTTAAAGTAAGTTCATTATTTTCTACTCTACATTGTATAACAAACTCTACATTGTATAGCAAAAACATAATTTTAGTTTCATTAAATTTAAATATATAGTTATTCTTTCTACTGTCATGGATAGTACATATCATATTATCATATCTTTCCAAAAGTATATAGCAAACATCCATTAATACTATATCACACCACATATCATCTTTATAATTTTTGTTCATCGGAAAAGAAACTAGTACTAATTAATAATATGCATCTCATTATCTTTTTAAACAATATAATTTGATATGATTTAGAATATGGTTTATCTTGAGCACTAATCGATAAGCATCAAATAGCCTCTTGCATCTCTACTTCATCTCGAATCATAACTCAAGCCACCGACATATCTTACAATAAATTATTTTTTTATTTCTTGAGTATTATTTTGGATCATGAACTTATAGAATTCTTTAGTATAGTTGATGATGATTTTAGTATCTTATTAAAGATCATTAAATTGTGCGAAAGCGAATTTGAATATAATCAAATGGAAGAAAATTCTTGCAAAGCTCATCTTTCCTTTGTGAATGTGCATCTCTTAGCATCTTATCCCACTGTATCGAAGCATAACCTCGAAGTCTTGTAGTAATTAATTTTATATCTCGATCTTCGAGCATCTCTTTATATTCAAAGAATTTCTCAATAACACTAAACCAATCAAGAAACTCTTCAACAAGTCAATCCTGATATTATTATTTGTACCAAAAAAATCTCTCCATGAATGAGTCTTCTACAAGCTTTTTGGATATAAAAGGATTCATGTCTTCAAAGATATCATTTGCATAATGATAATTTGAGCCACTAGATCCCTTTTACATTGAACCATTCAATCACCTAATTACTGAGTCATAATTTATTAAAAATTAATCATAAATTTATAATACATATTAAAATTATAATGTATTATACTTTGATGATTTTAATTTTTATAATTATCTCAAGATATGAAAAATCTTTCATAGGATCAAACTTCTAATTTATTATCTTAAAACATGAGAGCATTGGATACGCTGCATCACCAAATGCATCAGAACATGTCAAAAGCATTCCTTGCTCTCAATTTTTACTTCCCATCATTAGTTGTCTCTGATATTAATCCTTATTCCTGCCTTCTCTTTGTAACTGTTCTCATTACAATTACTACACTTATCTTACTATTCCTTCTAAGGTCATAATCCTTGTTGTCTTCATCATGATGCATTGGCAATTAGGAGCCAACTACTGACATGGACAGTGCTAGGCTCCAGTCATAACCACTTGGTTGCGAACGTTCAACTCCTCATGAAATCGAACTCAGGAGCTTTTGCCTGTTATTTTCATTGAAATGGAAAAGATATGATGAAGTTAGCATTAGATTTGCGGATCCCTGCATCTGCTCATCCCAAAGTTTAACTCGAATACCATTCACGGGTGTATAGGATATTAGCACGGATCCTTTTGGTATATGTAATATTTTAATACATACATATATATATATATATATATATATATATATATATATATAATTACATGTTATGTTAAAATTATAACATATATATTGTAGAAAAATAATAATACAGTGAAAGAAAATGACTGAGATAAAGCAAACATGTCGAATAAGAGAACAATGAACAAAACAAAATTTTCTTCCCTCTTATTTCTCATGTAAAAAAAAATTAAATATTTTTTATGATAAATAAAATAATTAAGGGTATTTGAGGCTTTCTAAAGTTCAATGGTCTAATTTGTAAACTGCTTGGCATTATTTGTGTTCTTAGTAAATCCTGTATCTGTCTCAGCTTTGCTTCATGTGTTGTGTTCAGAAACTGAGAGAGGCATTATTAAAGACCATTATGATCTAAAGGCAGATCAGCTGATTGATGTCTGTATCCCTCAATCACTATACAGGTGACTGAATGAATCCAGCTTAGATTCATAGATCAATGTTTTCTAGTATTTTGTTACCTCAGGATGGTTCCTTGCACAAGGAACCTTGATGGAGGAAGAAACCCTAGAAAATATCAGACACACAAGCTTAGCTGAATGAGAGAGTTAGTAGGCTTTAATTCCTCTGGTAATGGGTTTTTACATATTGCTGATTTGCTTGTTGTTGGCACCAAATGATGCGACAGAGAGGGAAGAGAGAGAGAGAGAGAGAGAGAGAGAGAGAGAGGACTGCATTTCTTCTCATGTCCTCTTGAATTTGTTCTTTGTAGCTATTGATGCTACCTCCGTTCGATGCATTCTTTACGTAGGTTTATAGGGACTTGCAGTGGAAATAGTCTACAAACTCTGACGACACAATTGGCCTTCAAGAAAGCATTAAATTGTTCTTCGGAATCTTCTACACAGGAGACTTTGCACGAGTCTCGATGGGTGCAGAAGATTGTCGGATGGGAGGAAGTGCGTCAGCCATGAAGACTGTCGTCTTCGATTGTTGAAGCTGAAGGAGATGGTGGAGATTTTGGGTGTTGGCTGCACCAACTCTTTGCTAACTCAACCACATCGTCAAAGGAAGTGGCATCATCCTCTTGTCCTCATCGATGTTTTCGCACAGTGAGTTAGCTTGATCTTACGTTATACACATCACCTTTCTCTCCTCTTTCTCTGCCCTCAGTCTTCCGTTTAGTCCTCACACCACTCCTATTGCATGCATGTACGTTCTGCAAGGATCCCATTCTCTGCCCAATCTTATAAATATTCATCTTGTTTTTTGGAGCAGCAGCAGTAGCACAACTATTTGGTATGGAAAAGATGATAGTTAGTGTTAGGACTGGTCAATAATTTTTATTTGATAAAATTTTAATTAAATTAAAACTCTGTAGTAAAAATAGAATTTTATTGATAACGAGAGGTGAAACATTTTGGATACTCTTGAGGGGGGTTTCCAAAGAGGATTAAGGAAAAAGCTTTTTCAGATTTATGTAAGAGGTATATAAGAAGAATTATATTTAAATAGAGATAACTTAGGAATTTTATAATAATCTCATATATTAATTAATAATGTACTCTTCGAATTACTTAAGATTACTATATGAGCAGGTGATGATGGCTTTTTGCTGTTGATGACTGAAACCCTCCATCTGATCTGATGATTACTGCCCATTCCGAGAAGAAAGAAAGGTAAAGAGGAAGGGCGTGTTAGTCTTTTTGGATGAAATGAACCAAAATTTAGTGTATATAAGGGAGAATCCATGCATCAGGTGTGGCATAGTGGAAGAAGCTTAGAGAGAAGGAAGGCAGTTGTAGTCTTCAATGGGGAGATCCCCCTGCTGTGATGAGAATGGCCTCAAGAAGGGTCCCTGGACTCCTGAGGAAGACCACAAGCTGGTCCGGTACATCCAGAAGCATGGCCGTGGCAGCTGGAGATCCCTCCCAAAGCTTGCTGGTTCTCTCTCTCTCTCTCTCTCTCTCTCTCTCTCTCTCTCTCATGTTCATGTGTGTGTTCTGGTGTAGGACTAAATAGATGTGGCAAGAGCTGCAGGCTAAGATGGACTAACTACTTGAGGCCAGATATCAAGCGAGGCAGGTTCTCCCCAGAGGAAGAGCAGACCATCCTCAACCTCCACTCCATCCTCGGCAACAAGTAATTAGCAAGCATTTCCGGCACTGGTTAACTGATAATAATCTTCGAGCTTCTGAGTGTGTAAGCTGCCTTCCAAAAATTTAGGTGGTCGTCGATTGCTTCCCACCTCCCGGGCCGGACTGACAACGAGATCAAGAACTTCTGGAACACCCACCTCAAGAAGAAGCTGATCCAGATGGGTTTCGACCCGATGACGCACCGCCCGAGGACCGACTTCTTCGCCACCCTTCAACAGCTCATCGCCGTCACTAACCTCCGCGAGCTTATCGACGGCCGCCCTTGGGACGACCACGCTGCGCGGCTCCAGGCCGAATCTGCCCAGGTTGCAAAGCTGCAGTACTTATATCACCTCCAACAGTTAGCCACCACCATGGAGACCCCTTCGGTCCCTTCTCCGACTCGTTATCGAGATATCGATGGCCAGAAACGGGATGACGACCCATTGCCAGAGCTTCAGGTACCGTGCTTCTTCTTCGATCAGCCTACAAGCAACGAGGCCAAGCAATCTTCCAATCTAATTGGACTCAGCCTGGGAGACACCTCACCGGGATCGCCATTCATGCCACCTCTTCCTCCTCTCGCTGATGTCTCGATCGGCAACCTGCAGGGGGGTGCTCGTAGTGGGAACCCTCCTCCCTCCTGGCCGGAGATATTGTTCGACGACCCATTCCTTGTAGCTTCTGTCAATCTTTGAGAGTGCTTAAAGCGATGCATATGCATCATATATGTATTCCTGTATGTACGCACACATAATGTCTATGTAGATCTATACTTCGATTAGGTTTTGGTGATCGTTCATTCATCTGCCTCCTCCTTCCTTGTTTGTTTTCTCTCTGTGATACAGTGGCTTTAACCATACGAAACACCATATCTGTCACATCTTGTTAACGAGAATAAGATCGAGTCTCTTAGGCACTACCATTTCCACACAGAAAAAGAAATCAATAGATAATGATAAGCGTAATTCATTGTCAATTATTTGCATTATTCTGTAGCATGTGCACCATGTTCAAAGCATCTTCTTGCGCTCAAGAACATAGTTGATGCATTAGTTAAGCTACAAACAGTACGTGTTGAGACCCACCTCCACCTGCAAAGAAAACAACGTCTGCAAATAAAGATGTGATGTTGCCACTGCCATATCCTTCCAGATAAAATTGAAGAGGGTGTTTCAGATAAGTTGAGAAGAAACATGGCATCTCAGGCAGTTGAGCGTTGACTTGGCTGTCAGGGCAACAAGATGTGACAGAACAATGGAGGATATGATAGGAAGATTACAAATTGCAGCTGAAAGGTAGAATCATGCAGCTCTCTCCTTTTCCAATTTCCTAACGATGATATTGACAAGTTAGAATTGTAACGATCAAAACTCATAAAATAGTTGAGTACAATGTTTTATTTATATATTTAGGAAGAGAGAATTTTTTTTAATTGTCTAGTGAGATTGAGCTTATATCAAAGATGTCAATTTTGGACTGACATAACGAAAATAGTTTACGGGTGAGAGGCTTCGTGAGTGAATTAGTTGATCAGCAGTATGTACATGAGAAACACATAATTGATGTCTGATATCTTGATCTCGCATGAAGTGAAAGTCGATGACAATATGTTTCATGCATAATTGGAAAATCGGATTGATACATAGGTAGTAGCTCCAATATTATTACAATATATTATAGGAGGAAAGGTAGAGTTGATGTTGAGTTCCTTGAGTAGATTTATGACCAAATTGATCTCACCAGTAGTAGTGGCGATGACACGGTATTCACCTTCAATTGTAGATCGTGTGACTGTCTTTTGGTTCTTAGAACTCAACTAATTGGATTAGCTCAAAGGAAAATAATATACCCCGATGTGGATATTTTATCATCAAAATTTTCTACCTAATCAAAATTAATAAAGGCATGGAGATGAAGCAAGGTGTGTTTGCGAAAAAAGAGGCCATGATTGAGGGTTCCCTTAAGATACTGTAAAATTCGTTTGATCACAGACCAATGCGTAGTAGATTGTTGATGTATGAATTGTGATAGTTTATTGACTGCAAATAAGATATCTAGACGGGTGAGAGCCAAGTACTATAAGGAGCCAAGTATTTGTCGGTATTGAGTAGAGTCTGTAGTAGGACTTCCATCACATAATTTAAGTGAGTCACTAATAGAGAGAGGAATTATAACCTCTTTTACATCTTTATTTTTAATAACAAGTCTTGAATATATTTTCTCTGTGATAGGAGGAGATATAAGGATGTGAATGTTACTTCTACTCCCAAAAAATAACTCAATGTGTCCAGATCTTTAAGGAAGAATCGATCAGCTAGTTGCTTTAGAAATGCCTGAATCTCCAAAGGATCATTGTCTATGACAATAATATCATCCACATATTTTAGAAGATATATTGTATTTTCATTTCGTTATTGTAGGAATAACGAGGTATCAGACTTGGAGTTGATGAAGCCTATTGATGTAAAAAACGAGCGAAGTTCAGTATATCAAGCTCTTAGAGCTTGATGAAGTCCATAAATAGCTTTTTACAATTTGCAGATATGCCTCGGATATTGTGGATGAACGAAAACAAGAGGTTACTGCATAAAGACATCTTTAGTTATAGTCCCATATAAAAAGACATTATTAACATCGTATGTGCTAGCCTTTTGAGGTGGTCAAACTCAGGATAAGTCAGATTATTGTGGGTTTAACAACGAGACTAAATGTCTTTGTAAAGTCAGTTGCTGAAACTCTTTGGCTACTAGACATGCTTTATATCTAGCAACGGATCCGTTTAGGTTCTGCTTAATTTGAAAGATTCATTTACACCCAATGATGTTTTGTGTGTGATGAAAAGATACTAGGGTCAATGTAGAGTTATGGAGAAGAGCATCATATTCTTCACACATGACTTTACGCCAATGAAGAGATTTTTAAGCTTGAGTAATTATGGTAGGTTCACTAGCCTTACGAGAAGAGTTCGCTATAGTATGTAGGTCAAGGACTTGACGTTGTTTAAAAATATCACTTTTGGAGCGTGTTGTCATTGGATGACTAAGGGCTATGGAAGTGGTAGGTTATGTATTTGGTATAGCTGGTGGTGAGTCATTGACACCGGCCGCAGCACTTCAATATCATGAGGTCTAGGAGAAGATGAAGCCAATAGCGATGTTGCCGAGGGTATTGCTTCATCAATAGGAGAAACCTATGAAGCAGGGAGTGAGGAGTTGTTGAACTAGATGAGTGTGTGGATCTTGAGGGTAAGGACTAGATGGTGATGTGAGAGGTTCGTGAGATGGGACCGGAGAGATATTCCAGTTATGTATGTTTGTCGGAGTAGCTTGCATGGTAGGATACTCATGATTTTGAAAAGAAAAATAAGATTCCACAAAAATAACATGACACGATATAAAGACTTTTTTAGTTTAGGACTCGTAGCAATGTAAAGCGTTATGTTCAAGAGAATATCCTATAAAAATGCAAGGCTTAGATCATGATGTTAGCTTATGTAAGGTGTAAGGACGTAGCTAATGAAATATTTTTTCAAATGGTGATTAGTAGTGGAGGACCGGAGTGAGCATACGATTAATGAGATAGATTGTAGTTTGAAAGACTACTGACCAAAAAGTTGATGGCATGAATACCTGATGTAGAAGTGTGAGACTGGTTTCAACTATATATCGATGCTTGCGTTCAGCAGAACCAACTAATTGGGGAGTACGAGGGGGGTGACTTGAGGTGTTGTATATCATAAGCTGTGAGACAAGATATGAGGGTTTGATATTCGTCTCCGCCATTAGAGTAGATTGTTTTAACGAAAGACAAAAAAATTTTTGACCAACTTTCTAAAGTTGGTAAAGATTATTAAAATTTTAGATTTATGAATAGTCGTCAAGCTTCACAAATAATCTAGCCCACTATTCACTCTTCAGTTATCACTCCAATTAACACGTGACATTGATATCTTGATCACCCCTCGTCCTTTATCCAACGATGGTGATCCCACTCAAGCAACAATAGGGAGGAGTTTTAAGACCACGTGACATACTCTCCTTCTTGAGGAGCAAACCCTAATAATGGTTTTAGATCGCTTAGTGAGCAGGTGGAGTCGATGCCTTCGAGTCCCACGCATGTACTTAAGGCTTCACTGAAAGCAGTCATGTCTTGCAGAAAGGAAGGTGGTTCATGGTGGCTGCATGCGGATGGCAGTCACGGAAGGGATCGATATCTTTCCACTACCTTATCCCGCCATACACGATGTGTGGGATGCCATATACGTCAGTAGATGGGGAAGAAGAAGAAGACTTATGTGGATTCTGTCTGATGCCTCATCAGATACTGCTCGAATCTTAGAAATGAAATGGGATCTGCCGGTAGGCAGGGACAGCAACATCAGAAAGAGATCCATGGTAGTTTAATTTCACTACTCCTTAAAAAGGATGATTCTCTAGTATGCAAGACAAGTCCAATAATACCATAAGA
The DNA here is from genome assembly GCF_036884655.1 of Musa acuminata AAA Group. Classification (NCBI taxonomy): domain Eukaryota; kingdom Viridiplantae; phylum Streptophyta; class Magnoliopsida; order Zingiberales; family Musaceae; genus Musa; species Musa acuminata. The sequence continues at coordinate 10,034,843 of NC_088346.1, read as the reverse complement.
GGATCAAAAATAAAATTTTGGATTCAAAACCATGAGAGACTTCTATTTATAGAACAGTAGAAGAAAAATTCCTCAAACAAGAACTATTTATAAAAATATTCTATCATGTTGACGTAGTAATTTTGGTTTATTAGGGTCTCCTTATTGAGTTCTGATTGACCCAATCATGTGGCACAAGAAAAAAAAAGAAGCTTGTATTTCTTTACCCAAGAAATAAGTTTCTTTATTCTCTCCCTATTTCTTCCCCTTTTTCTAAAAACGATTTACAAGCTTTTTTTTGGGAAAAAAAAACCTCAAGGCTTAGTTTAATTTCGCCCTTGAAAGTAATTTAATTTTACTTTCTTTGGACAAAATAATAAATCCAAGCATGCATGGAAACAAAATACTTGCTTGTTTTTATTCAAATTATTTCATCCCAACACTGAAAAATTCTCTCTCACATCAATATCAACAAATATCATTCTCCTTCACATATATTAACTTTTTTTCTTGTCTCATTTTAAGCTACATATTTCTTTATTTTATTTTCCAATTCATTATCTTATAAATTTGTGATAAATGGATAAAATGACATATTTCCAAAAAAAAAACTTATTCTCATGCAAATTTTTTATATTTAAAATATTAACTTGATGATATTGTAGTTGACTCACTTATATTTTGTGTCAAAGATAAGAGTAAAAAGTTCTAATGAGTGGTCATAATCAATTAATTGGGAAAATACGGGACCTATATATAAATAAAGATAAAAAATTTCAGGCATCTCTTCACCAAGAAAAATAATTATTTTACTTCTCTTCTTATTTCTTTTCTGCCTAATATTTCTCCTACTGTACAAGCTTTTGTTTGGCGATTGGGAGGGAACGTAATACGAGACTCCCAAAGGCTGCGACACAACATGGAGCTCATGGTTGAGGTGGCTTCATATCTTGCTTGCTCCCGTCGACGAGGAACCGCCGCCAGTACCAGTGGCAACGCCAGAGGTCGTCTATCGACTCCAGGGGAACCCCTTTGGTCTCTGACAGGAAGACGACGATGAAGGCCGTCATGATGGCGACCCAGGCGGAGAAGTAGGCGAAGGTGCCGTGCTTGAAGCGGCACAGCATGGCGAGGAAGGACCGTCTCTGGACGAAGGTGACGCAGAGGTTGGCGGCCACGTCGATGCTCTGTCCCGCCGACCGGATCTCCACGGGCAAGACCTCCGTGGGGATGATCCAGTTCAGCGGCCCCCATGAGAAGCCTTAGGCAGCGGACAACAAGCACATCGGCATCAGGACCGCCACCGCGTAGCCCCTCGGCAAGGCCGCCTGTCCGTCGGAGCCTGTCTAGGTTCCCAGAATCCAGGCCATGGCCACCTCCAGTCACCAAGCAACAAGGGATACAACAGAGTAAGCAGCGAGAGAGAGAGAGAGAGAGAGAGAGAGAGAGAGGGTGACGCGTAGTATAGCTGACAGAGGATCATGAGGGCTCCGCCCACGATGAACAGGAGTTTACGGCCGCAGCGGTCGACCAGGAAGGTGGAGACGAGGACCGACGTGACGCTGACGACCCCAACGCGCCCTCCTCCTGGTTGGTGAAGCCGATGGCAACACCCAGCAGCAGACGGCCTACGATGAGAATCTCAACGTTCACGGCGGCGGCGGCGTCGACGGCTGCGCCGACGAGGAAAAAATCTCCATCAACAGCATGACCGCTCGGCGTCCGACGACCCTGGTGAGGCGGCCGGCGACAAGTGATGCGGCCAACCGGCAGACGTACAAGGACGAAGTGAAGGCCGTGAGGATTTGGCTGTCATATACGCAGTACTCGTCCCGCTTGGCGTCGGCCATCTTCCTCATTATGTCGGGGAAGAAGGGTTGAAGAAACGACTCCATAGCCGTAATGCCACCTTCATATAACAGCATAATTAGCAATTCGTGGCATCATGTGCCACGAAAAGCCTGCTTCCGTGCCCTGAATCAGTTGATGCAGAGGAAGTTGGATGAAACCCACCTGAAATCCCCAAGTCATAGCCAAAGATTACATCTCCAAATGCCGCCATAATGGATGTGATTATCACAGGTGCTCTCAACCTTGCACCGTGATCCTGTCTCGGGCTGTGGCAGATGAAACCTCCTCCGGCCATTGTCTTCTTCTCTCCTCAAGATTACAACTGACATGAACGAAGCAGACGACGCCGTAGGATCGAGTGATCGCTTCGGCTCTCACTTTGAAATACTACTACTGCGGCCGATGCGAAGCAAACAATCTATCTTCGAGACGGAGAGCGAAGAGAGACGGGGGCGATTGAGGGGCCAACGAGCCAGCTTTTCTCTCGGAACCCTAACCGCTTTCGTCGTCTGTCCCTCACTTCCTGCCGAATCTGTTAATGAATTCTGTGGGCATCCAATTCTTTCGGGAAGGTTCTTTGATCGGAGAGCAACGACTCGAATGATTTGACGTCGACTTGGGGTCCGGGCGCTGACTTGATTTCGATGGCTCGTATGGTTTTGTGTTTTTCTCTGTATTATTTATTGTTTCATTTCTTTTTACAAAAGTGACCCTGTACAAGCATTTTTGTAGTCAGTATAAAATATGTGAAAACATTTCCTATATATATATATACCATTCGCAGTCAGTATAAAAACTGACAAGCAACCTTTTTGTAGTCTTATCTGGCTAATGAAAATATGTGAGTATAACATAATTATAATATACTTTATTTATATTAAAAGATAAGCGGAAATTTCAATTTCAATTTTTCACAGACCCGAGTAACATGGGAAAGGTAATGTAATCGGAAAACTCAACATATAAACTCTTCCCTTTTCTGCTGCAGGTAACTTTTCTATGTTGTCTAAAGTGATCAAAGAAGGGTGATACACCATATCATCTTGTGGTGTTTGAGATGGTAATGGGCGCTTACTAGGTATTCCAGTTTAGTTCTGAGTGAAGGAGACAGTATTAAGCTCGAGGCTTAGCTACGATGGTAGCATGTGAATTCAGCTTGCAGTCATTTGGCATGTATAGAATTCTTGAGCAGAGAAGGTCTAAATGAAGAGACTGGTGAAGATCAAACGTACCGAATACAAGGAAGCAGTCGTAGGATGGAGCCAGCAATCTGTGTATTTGGTAGCACTCTTGTGAAGTGCATTGACATATTGTTAACACTTCATCCAAACCCCCAATTCAATGATTTTGGCATCATAAGCATCAGAGCAAGGTAAAAATGTCTTGGATGTGAACTGCAAAATCGGGACATAAATTTAGTACCAAGTAAGTTGACCGAAAAGGGTGGTCCAAAATATCAGATTGGGTAGGAATAATTGAGTTCTCATTTGTATAAACAACAGGATGATACATGTTTAAATTTCCCAAGCCATTAATCAGTAAATGTCTTTCCTGCCCTTGTTTGAAAGGAAAAACACATTAGAAGAAAGAAATATCTTTTCTGACAAGATAAACGTGGTCTCATACTAGAATGCAAATATCATAAAGCTTTTACATAATACCAGGCTACAAAACAAACTGTACTTTCAGAAAAAAAAGAAAGGTAAAGACAAAAGGGAGGAGGAGGTAACAAGAAGGAATATGAATCTGCCATGCAAGTCATTCAGTACCACCATCCAAATAACATTGATAGCATAAACTAGACTGTTTCATCATTCTTGTAAGGTCAAAATAACATTATTCTTATTTACTGTTATTTTTCCACTTTCTGCTATTTTAAAGGTTCCCCGTTTGTAATTACCATCATCATCAGCTATTGCTACTGTTGACCTATGTGATAGAGGCTGAACTAAGGATGTAGTCTAATATAGCCATTTATGAAGATGACATTAAACTTGTGATAGCCAATCTAACATGTTATATAGTCTGGCCAATACCAAACTAAGTTTAAGGAATTTGACCAAGATGCATAAAACCATCTGTCAATAACCAACAAAACAGTTACTCTTAGAGGGGAAGGAGAAGAGATTAAATGCAGCTTACAGCCAAAAAGTATTAAGAATATTTCAAAAAAAGAAATGAGATAGATAAAACAAAAAAAATCTACTGTAATTAATATAAGCATACTACTATAGTTTGCTCTTGCAATTATGTAATAAGTTTGATTCTAGGAGGATAGTGAAGCTCCATGTTAAAGTTTAATATTGACTAGAAAACATGACATTAGATTAATGCTCAATCTTTTTTCATTCAGCCTCATGCTGCCCTGACTTTGTTGGAGTTCAATTTCAAATGTTTTAGAAATAAGGCAACTCGAGCATGGTACCAGAAACTAAAATTCTTTGGAGTTAATTGAAGCTAGTTATTACTACTTGAGAAATTTGAAATATCTAAATTTACTATCCAAGATTATGCTATCTGAGAACCAATCTTAATGATGACATGACTAATTTTTCGGCCAGCACATAACACAAGGTCATTGCTAGAAATAAAGAATCAATTAAAAGTACACACTCCCTGTCTCATATACATCCACATTTTTTTAAAGAATGGAGATAGGTAGCTTGACAAGTTGTGATTAATGTCCTACTTATTCAACATCTACTTATATAGCTGTGCTCTTTTGGTTTATTTTTTTAAAATTTCTTGCCTCTATAGAATATTTGTTACTTATTATGTACTAGAATTACATCTTTATTATTTGTCTTTAGCATTAAAAAAAAAACTATTGCCAGCCTTGAAAATTTTCTTACATCCACACATTCTAGTCTTTTTCTTGAAGGTATGTGTCCTCCCGAGGGAAAAGGAAAGTCATAGCATTATCAGAAAATGTAGTACATATAAGTAGAGCTAACAACTGGTCCTACTGAAATTATGGTTCTTACCTCAATCATCTATTGCATTTATTAATTAAGATGATAAGAAATGTGCAGATGCAGTAACCTTTTACTCGGTAATAAATTTCAATGCAATATAAGAATTTCAAATAGCATTGATGCAGTGATAAATTAGAATCATCAATGGAACAGATATACCTTTTAGTCAAATGCATAAGGATCATCAGCGTAAGGATTCAAAGAACCCTCTGAGAACAAATCACCGATATTTGCTGGATGTGGATGGTTTCCTCCACTTACCTATGCAAGAAAAGATTACATTATCACCAGAGTAATACTGAACAGCAGCATTAGAAAGTGATAACATTTATGGCACCAAATTCATCAGCTTGCCATTATAGTGAGTATCAAGTTAAGGAAAAATCACGACTAAATAAGCCCTTCCTTGCTACTTGCAATATGCACCTAAGACCTAGCAGATAATTGGTATTTGAATGTTTGATTGCAACAAAAGGCATAGAACACAGGTACAAGCCGAGTTGTAAGAGCTCATAGACACTTCAAAACCTCAGACTGATCCACATGTCTACAGGATGATATCATTTACCATAATCAAAATTTAGAGGCAGCTAGAACTGCTAGATAATAGAACTTTGGATACATCACTCACATGAACTAATGCAGCATGAAAACAGAGGTGTTCCTTATAAAATGATAGAAATCAACATTCCAATGAGTAAAGAACTGTTCAATTATATATATGAGAGGTAATAGTAAATTTCATAATCTATTAGCCAATAGACCAGAAAAAACTAATTTATGTACATTTTTAGGAGGAGACAAATGGTCAAAGTTTTAGGAAGAGAAACAGTACCTTCCTGATATTTGTCACATCATTGCTGGTAATAGGGGTCTGGGTATGTAATGTTTTCTGAGTATTTGGCTCCTGAATGCAGCAGAAAAAAAGATGGATTTCTTTAGCATAATCCATTTAGACATTGTGATCTTCAAAATAAGTTGTCAGGTGAGTTTATATTTACACCAAACATGACAGTGCTCTTTGTCTTTCTGCGCTTTGTAATAGTTCCATTTGAAGTCTCAATTTCATATTCATGGCGTGTTACCTTCATAAGTAGACACATCTACCCGCAGTCAGCTCAATGCATGATTAACAAAACTAACAAGTAAAATGCCATAAAAATTTGTCTCAGGAAAAGCCAAAATTGAAGTGAAATGTTGTACTACTGACAACATCATTCTTTCAGATACTAATAAAAAAAGTAATTGGCAAGAATAATGTCTTAGAAAACTGAAGGTGGCAGATGGTGGAGAAGATGTTACCTACTGTTTAGGCGCCAAGCCACACAAGACTGCTTTTGCAGTACAGACTCAATTGCATGATAACAAAAGTAGAGAAAAGAAAGCATAGCAGGGAAAGGGAAAAAGAAGAAAAGATGGAAAGGGAAAGGTGAAAATGCCAACATTTACTTCTCTTTCCACCATCCACTCTTTTCACTTTTTCGAGAGGAAACTAGGGCTTGATTGCCTTGAGGTGAAGAGTGCAGATCATAAAACCAATATATTTGTCATAATATAACAGTGAATTTAGAAGAACATGCTAGACATTTTTGGCCAAACAGCCATATTAAACTGCTTGCCTTGGAGGTAGGTGCTGCCCAGCTGCTTAGGCATCTGCCTAGATGTTAAATGGCAGCCCCATCTAAAGCAGCCATACAAGTGGTCTATGTGGCAGTTTTTTTCAAGTGATGGACATGAGGACAAGGCCCCCTCAATGATTGTTGGAAGAACAAGTTCATCAAGAGAATGCTTAAGATTAGAGGCCTAGAATAGGAAAGATACACTACCTTCTTTCTGTGATTGGGAATATTTTGTGGACTTCCATCCTCTACTTTTTTCATTATGCTCACCATGGGTGTCCGCATAATTCCTGACAAACTCAAATTCTGCATAACATCCAAAAAAAAAAAAAAAATCAACATTAAGAAAGACCAACAACTCTTCGTCAAACAGCAACATCATGGTGGACTACCTTCCTTCTGCTTTCAGGACTCGTTAATGTAAGTTTGTGTTTTCTTCTACTATACGGTTCCCTCATCTTTATTGATGAAACAGAGAATTCCTGAAACAATTTTTCCAAATGCTACTATGGGAATATGAAGTACATATAATCATTAACCAATGGTAATTTGAGTCACATTTTAAAATATTAATATCATTTATTTCAGAAAGGCATGATCTAAGACACCTAAGGAAGCATGTAGAATGATATTCATACATAAGTAAAGAGATATCCTAGATAAAAAAGCTGTAGAATGAAACATAAATCTCACCTTATTTGGATGAATGCCTATGATTCTCAAAAAGAGAAAATCCATTGAAAGATAAACCAATAATAAAAGAAGAGTATGGACTAAGCAATTATGACTAATTTTCATAGCATAGAATAAACCGATATGACAAGCAATATGATTGCAAGCAAATCACTTCTGATATAGAAAACCTTCTTAGAGTTCACTTCTTGGTCAACTTGTTGATTTTCGCCCATTACTTTCCACTGCAATTGCAACAGAGCTTTCTGCTTTTCCTCCTGAATGAGATAAAAAAGTGAGATATTAGAACCAGTCATTGATTACCAAATTCTGGAATCCTTAATACCTTTGTCTTCTGCAGCTCCAATTCCTCCTGTAGTTTTCTACACTCATCTTCATGCTGAAGTGTCAATGATTTAACTTGAATTTCATGTTCTTTCCTCAATGAAGATGTTTTCTACATCAATTAAGATTTCAGGCTGTTACAATCTAGACATGGTTCTTTGATACCAAGTAAATTAAGCCTAACTTGTAAATACCTCTCTCATTTCATTTTCGGCCTGAAGCTGAACCCTTTTCAGCTCTTCCTTATGATGGAGCAAGAGACTTGATTCCTTCTCCTCGTAATTTTGCTTGATTTGTATAATCTGATAATGCATCCAAAGGCCGAACAAAATTAATTAACAGGAAAAGATGCAGTATTTTTGCAAAAATTAAAATCAGAAAAGATTTATGGAAGTTATAAAAATCATAGTGAAATACTTCAAAAAGCTTTATGTGCATTATTAAGTTTAATATGGATCAATGTGGTTAAACTTGTTGATGTATCTTATTTTAGATCATAAAAAACCACATATCTTGAGATGATTTAAATGGATTGTTGGAAAGCATAATATAAAGCAATAATAGGACGGCCAGTAACTTCCAACAGTTATAATATTAAGCAGTTAATGCGACCACATCTATGATAACATGTTAAAGATGCAGCAGGTAGTCCTAGGTTGTTAGCTAGCATATGCAGTTCATGCATCTTCTTGTATCATCTAATAATATCCATGAATTTTTTTATCTCTTCCACTTTATTTTACTACTTAAGTTATCACTATAACATTTTTAAATAACTACAGAATCAGTTCCTTACTGACAAACTATCAATTGAATATTTCTAAAATTATATACTATCTTAAACCAAATTTTTTATATTTCAAATGAAACCACAGTATGAGATGTTGCTGCATAGACAAATCACACATGCAATGTGACACCTTGCTGACTACTATTGGTCCCACTTGTTAAAATATTGCAAACATCTGCTAGAGCTGAACGGTAAAAATGCAACTTCCAAAGAGAATAAGAAAATAAACAACTCCATCTAAATTCATATCAAAATAGTCTTGAAAGTCCTCAGTGCTATTGATGACAAGAAGCCATTGGCTTCCTGACAGATGAGAGTTAAAACTACCCATTCCCGTTGAAAACCAAATAAGATTTCAGAAGCTACATCTAAAAAAAATGCACTAGTAGAAGCTTTGCTTGACAACAAAACTTAAAAAATCACCATCACAATCTTAACATTGCATGCTTGTGAAGATTAGTTAAGTAAATTAAAATGAACATTACATAGGTGAACTGACATTTTGTTGTATCTTTTGAACTGCCATTTTGTTATTTCTATTTTCATATCATTAATAGATTTCAGAATCCACATCTTTAGAACGATTACATTAATAGAAACTTTGCTTGGCAAAAGAATCTATTCAATCAGCATCACAATCTTAATGTTACAAGCTTGTGAAGTAAAAAATTAAAATTACAACATCAAAGAAGAATGAAAAAAAGAAACAACTATATCTATTTTCATATCAAAACAGTCTTCAAAGTCCTGAATGCTATAGATGATCAGAAGACACTAATTTCCTGACTGACGTAAATTAAGAACTATCTTTCCCACAGGTTTGAAGAAGATTTCAGAAACCATGTCTAGAACAACTACATCATCAGAAACTTTGCTTGACAACATAACTTGATTACTCAACATCAAAATCTTAACATTCCATACTCGTGAAGATTAAGCAAATTAAAAATGAACATGGGTGAACTGCCATTTTGTGTATTAAATATTCTTCTTCCTTGAGAAATAGCAACAAAATGTAAAAACAAAACTCAAGCAACTCAATTAAGGTACTAGGCTGACTTGACCAATGATAGTAAATTACATTCCAATTCCTTAAGGGGAGAGAGAGATGAGATAATAGATGTGGAGAGAAGGGACATTCTTGTGTCAGATCAAGTACTAAACATCTAATAAATAATGTGATTTACAGGGTTCTCCATACTGTAGTATACCACCTAGTACAGGCAGTACATACCGAACCAATAGGGGACCGGTACGTAGATCACCCTGTACCGGGTGGTATATACTAAAAGGCTCTGTATCGCTCAATACGAGCATGTACCGCTCAGTAACAATCAAAATTCGATTATTACCTATAGACGACTCAAATCTAACCCTTTCCAATGGTTAGATCCATTTGAAAGGGTTTTAAACCCTTTCCTCCCCCTCTTTTACACTCTTTTACTCTCTTAAACTCTTATACTCTTTCAATCTTGTTTTCACTCACTTCTTTCTCACATTCTCACATTTGCACTCTCTTAAAACTTCACAAAGCTACGATTTGTAAATTGGATCAAACTTGGGAGGCTAATTATGGAGGATTAACACCTAAATTAGAGGAATAACTTTGATCAATGGTATGTAGGCAACTTCTCAATTGCATTCAACAACCTGCTTAGTCTAAAGACATGATAGTGATGTGGACAACAAAACTTCAACCGACGATGGCAATGACGTCGAGGAGTCAATGGTCCCGTCTAAACGATTTAAGGGTGGTGCATGGATCGAGGAGTGGTATTTTACGCATGCCACCCAAGATTCATATCATGGAACTCGACGTGATAATTGGTCATTCTTCTCTGAGTAGCAGTATGGTGATCGATCTTATGATATATAACAGCAAATCAATGGCGAAAGTAGAAGTTCCAACATTCTCCATGCTTCACACTGATATATGCCACAATCGTACTTACCTCAGGAGCTACCTCGGACACGTGTGGTTCACGATGATCAAACTACAACGATCATCACATTGATGCATCGATGACATACAGTATATCAATATACTATGTCGCGAGATCAATTCAAGATTGGGTCTGATAAACATATCAAATTAACATACAGATACATAGAATCAAGAACCCTGATCCATCACCCATGAAGTCTCGTCGTTCGTTTTAGTGGTAGAACCAGGTACATCCATCGATCGATTACTTGATTCATTTGAATCTTAAAGTTTAAGTTATTTAACAAATAATCTAATAATTTAAATTATTTATTTATAGATAATTCAATATCAACGAAATAACATATGGAATGTACCACAAAGCTACTCCTCAAAGTCTGAAAAAGATGTGTCACTATTCTTTCCTAATTTAGATTTTTTTGTTAAAATTATACTAAATTATATTATTTCTAACTTAAAAACCCTAATCTAACTTTTTGTAATTCTTCAAAAAATTTTAGAATTATTTTCGATCATTTTTTTGTGCTGTCAATATGCCCCGCCTTACCGACACACAATATGTCGGTACATAGTGGTACATATCTTACCGTTGATTGGCCAAAATACTGGTTCGGACTGGTAAGACGAACCTTGGTAATTCATATCATAGCTCACTGAATTGACCATAACTAGCATGTTGATAACCATAGCAAAAGTGGTCATACAATCACAAGCATTCTTAAATAAGACAAACCAAGGAAATATAAGACATTAACAAACCATAGAGCAACAGTGCCTCCATGACAAGGATTTCCAATTAAGATCTCAAGAATATTGTTCTATCAATATTTGTCTCTTTAAGTTTCCCGAGGGTGCAAAATCAGAAGTATTGTATTGTTCTATCAATTTACAAGTTCTTCCAACAAGTTCTTCCAAAATCATAATGACCAAAGTGAAGCATATTCCAACCATTGACTTATCCTGTGAACCTCTCATAATTCCAATCACTATCTCCACTTAATTGGTGCTCTTTCTGCTTGACCCAGATTTCCAAAATACAATTAATAAACACCAAGATGCTTGGGATGATGCTCTGGATGCTAAATGTAATACATAGACTTAAATATTTGACATTGTCTTTCAAGAATCCTCAATAAGAATAACTATTTAAAGGCTACTACTCAGTTAACTAATTGCCTAAATCTTAACTTATATACAAAACTTCCATGAATTCTCAGCAGCACCAACCAATCATAATTCTGGGTTTAATTCTGTTTTCTCACTTTAAATTTTCATCTCCAATGACCTCCATTTGGTATGTTGTTTCAAGAATTCAGGTAATTTTTATTAATACTAAGTTTTGGTACACAATTAAAATACTAAAGAACCCCAAGGACTAATGTCCAAGATCAAGAAGGTTGTTGTTACCCTAATCCTAAATTTATTAATTATAGCTTAATTATGCAGATCATATTTATAATCCTGAAACATACAGCAATTTGTAAAGCTAGTAGGTTTTTTACTTATAAGTTCTCCTAAACACAAGACTAAGACCATAAATTTAAGCTTATTCATTGATCCAGCAGATGAGCTACATGTATGAGCTACAAATGACAAGAGACAAGGACTTCCGTGATTTATACTTCTGCTTAGCATATGACTACATTTTAATAATAAATGAGCTACATGTATAAGAAATTATGCATTAGAAAAGATCAACAAGCCATTGAACTTTTGCATATGGAGTTTATTCACAAGAAATGGCAATATCCAATAACCAAGACATATGCAAAATTTCTGGGAATTACGTCTGGAAGACGTTCAAAGTTCATCTGGATGAGACAATACAATGGCATTATCAAGGACTCAATTCTGCATGGCAAATAGCATCATTTTCTACAAGTTTTAATGTAAGAGTGAATTTGTTTTCAGCAGTCACTTGTTCATAACTCAGTGGTGTCACTTCTTTATGTATGTCAATCTTTCCAGATTGGCCTACCGAAGGAAGCATTATAGAAGAGGAAGTTTAAGATGATAGTTTCTCATATACATAATCTTATCAGCAATCCAAATTTTAAACAAAACCTACTGAAAGTTAATGATATGAAAAAACATACCATTTTACCATGTTCCTCCTTGACACGCATCAAGCATTGCTTGGCTTGTTCTTTGTTTTCTGCAATTTTTACATCACATCCTTTTTCTATTTCCTTTATAATTTTCTCTGTCTAAAATTTCAACAACCATATAGATGAATGATCTCCAAAAGTTAATTTCATATAGATATAGCAAAGAAAATAAAACATACCTTTTCTTTTTCAGTACTAACAATGTCCAACTTTTCCATCTCGTACTTCCTCTGGATATCATTAATTGCCTACGAAACTGACAGTTTAATGATAGTCTAGAGTCTAGACAACATGAAAGACCAGTAAAAAGCATACCTGGTCATTTTTCTGAGATAGTTCCTTCAGATGCTTTGATAGCTCCAGCTGTTTGCCTTCAAGCATCAAATCATACTGTCTTTTTGCTTCCCTGAGTTTGGCTTCAGCTGCAGCCAGCAATGCTTGAACCTGAACTGTGAATAGTCCATAAATATTCCTTAAACACTTATATAGTCTGGACAACAATCTTTAGTACCTCAGATTTTTCCTCTTCCAATTGCTTTTCTCTCTCCATAGAACTAGTAAGAAGCTGTTCCTTCTCATTTAGCGCATATTTAAGCTGGCTGAGTTGATTTTCAATTGACTGAATAGTCTGGTGATGCATAGAAATCTCATTCTGCAGGGCTTCTGCCTCCTTAGCTCCTTCCAGTGACACCAACTGCAGCTTATCCAGTAAGTTATGATTCTCACTCTCTAAACTGGAAATTTTATCTGACAGAGATTTCTGTAATGTTCAAAGACCCACATTAGGATAAGTTATACAACAGCCTACAATCACTACCACACGAAATGTCAAGTTTTACCACTTGAGCCTCAGATATGGCATGAGATTCTGATAGATCTTTAACTTTCCCCTCAAATTCTATAGTCAATTTGTCTGAATCATTCTTTTTAGAAAGAAGATCCTTGATTTCAGATTCCAAAATTCGAACTTTTTCTTCTGCCAATCGGCACTCATCTGCATGTTGTACCATAATGAATTCTTGGGCTTTCTGCAGCTCCAAGATTTTGTCCTTTTGCTCTTGTTTTTCCAACTTGATAGCATCATTCTCTATTGTGCAATGTTTAAATTGCTCATGGAGTTGATCATACTTGTGCTGAGCAGACCAACAGGTCAGCTCCTTCTGCTTCTGAACCATATCATAGTAAACCTCAAGTGAAGAAAAAAACATATAAATGTGTTTTTCAAGAGCTGCACTCTCATTATGTAGTTCAACCATCATAGCCGCTAAACCACTAAATGAATTTTCAAGCTCTTTAAGATGTTGACATGATTTTTCTATTTCCTGTGCAAAATTTCTATTGGATCTCTCGAGAGAACTGTTTTCATTTTCCAAGTTAATAATGCTTGCTCTTAAAGATTTGCAAGTATCTTCTTTTAGACTCAACTCATGCTGTCTCTCCTGCAGTTGAGAATCAAGAGACTGCAAGTTTGCCTTTTTGTCTTCAATAATCTCATTTAATTCTTTGATGACAGCATCTACAAGCAATGATGAAGAATAAATTCATTCATCTGACCATGCCTCAACAAGAAAAGGCAAGAATATTCAAGATACTAAGAGGGTAATTTTAAATTTATAACCCCACAAAGTATATTCAAGTATGTTTCGAGCACCAAAATTTAGATGACCTCAAATATCCAGTTAAGGATAAGTATTCTATTCTGTTGCAAATCAGAAAGCTGGGCATACTTAAATCAGCATACCACCATAGCCACATTAAAATTTTTAATTTGACAATATAATCCTGAAAAGTACCTTTTTCCTTCATTGCATTGTCTGTTGCATAACAGTGATTCCTGAAACATTTCTCTGCTTCTTCTTTCTCATGCCTAAGCTCCAAAATCTCTTGTTTATCTGTGAAAGAACACATATTAGAATTCACATGATGTAGTAGTAAATGGCAAATGATGATAAAGTTACAAGTCTCAGATATTCATGGATGGATATATATATATATATTCTAAAGGTGTTTCAAGAACCTTTCTAATGCTTGAAATTACGTACCTGCTTTATGACTACACGTACCTGAGGAAAAGAATGAAGTAGTTGTATTCTCTAGCATAGAAAAAAGTAAGACTACCTTATATTATACTTCCTTGCTCTATTACTCACTTATATTACTTATATGTAGTAGAAAGTAGAACATGCGGTCTAAATGACTACCTTATATTCCCTTCCTTCTTTCTGCTACAAGCCGAGTTCGAGTTTCAGTTGCAAGTACAGTTGCCTGTGTTTAAGTCTGAAGCTTTACCTGGAGATAGAGTTTTAGTTGCATGTGTGTGTGTGTATGTGTATGTGTGTGTGTGTGTGTGTGTGTGTGTATATATATATATATATGTGTGTGTGTGTGTGTGTGTGTGTGTGTGTGTGTGTGTGTGTGTACATATGTATGTATATGTATATGTATATATATGTATGTATCTATATGTATGTATATATATACATATATACATACATACATACATACATACATACATATATATATATACAGATATATAATATATATACATACATATACATATGTATATATCTATATATCTATATATATGTGTGTATATATATATTTATATATATATAAATATAAATAATATATATATATATATATATATATATATATGTATACATATATATATGTATACATATATATATATATATATGTATACATATATATACACATATATATATACATACACATATACATATATTTATATACATACACATATACATACATACATACATATATATACATATTTATTTATATATACATATGTATATATGTATATGTATGTATTTATGTATATATATGTATATATATACAAAAATATATGTATACATATATATATATGTATACATATATATATACACACACACTCTTGTACTGATATACACACACACACACACACACATGGCCTTTATTACTCTGTTCCAGTATGTAGAGAGTTATGCCCTTTTATAAATAGCACTAAAGGAACTAAATTGCAGAGGATGTGAAGAAATGGTTTGTAAAATGCTTAAAAATTACATTCAACATATCGTGACATTCATAACAAATTAATTTCACATGACTTACCATTGTTGATTGTATTGCTTGCATTCTCTAATTTTGTTGATAAATCATTAAAAAGAAGTTCAAATTGATCAAGAGCTTTCAAATTATTATCAAGCTTTTCTTCAAAGATTTTCTTGTCTTCTTCAGCTGTTAGAAGGAAAAGTCCAAGCAAATTAGATGGAAATACTAAGATAGATATGCGAATATAAGATCAGCAACCCAGTCAACACCTGCACAAGTCTGATCAGCCAGCTGCTGCAGAGTTTCTGTTAGCTGATCGCACATTGTCTTAGTTGAAGAGAGCTTTGAATCCAATCCCTTCCAGAGCTTTGTATCTTCTGTTTGCTTTACTTTAAGCTTAGCTTTTTCATTGACTGCTTGTTGTAATTTGGTCTCTAAGACTTGTATGTGCTCTGTTGCCTTTTTCAGCTTTGTTTGCTTGAAATATACATTACATGACTATGTAAGCCAAAATCAACAAAATTTTCAATGCAATATTTTCTAGCACAATTATATTCCTCAATAATTACACTAAGCCAGACTTTGTGTTATTTACACCATCTCATAGCAAACTACAAGCATGCATATATCACAAACGAAACACTAAACGCAAAAAAGGAAAAGGTGATACAAATTCAATCTCAAGTTAGCTTACCATTTGACCAAGATGAAATTACGAGCAATCTTATAATAAGCTTTATAAAACATTTCTAGTTTATGAATAAATAAAATAATGAGATATTGTATTACCTGAATCATCTCCGAGCAAAAAAAATGCAAACAGTGAAAAGTCTGGTAATTTTGATCCTCAATGTCGATTGCACTTCAAAAGGGATCAAGGCACCTTTTACAACATATTAGACATTGTATTTTACCAGAAGGTCATACATGATTAGAGGCCATGGCCCACAATGCCATTCAATAAGTACATCACATCACAAGTCATAATACTGCTTTATGAGAACTAACTCACCACAGTGTGGCAAATCTGACCCTTAATCAATCAAAAGACATGTACTAGAGATGAAAGAGTGAGACTGAGAGCAGGGACTGTTCTCAAGGAATTTAGTAGTGTAAAAATCTCAATTGTTTTTAACAAGCCTCTACTAGTTTTAAGAGAGAATAGATGTGAAATTATTATACTATGATTTATAATTTGATATCAATAAAACATAAACCCCGGATCAGGAAAAAAGGCCAAAAAGGACTTATGATGCAGCTGTGGCATCTCTAATTAAAATTTAAAGGAAAAGACAGTAATATAAGGGGAAAACAAAATGGCAAAAGCAGAGAATCAAAAGCGTAGTATTACAAATAACTTCGAAACCAATAACTTGTAATTATGGTTTCTTCGTTCTTAAAATTAAGTACTAAACAACTTGTAATTGCTGACACAATATTAGAGAATCAGTAAATTAAATTATATTCCTCAAGAGGTTGTGGCATCCACTTCCATATCCATCTAGCTAAGTGCCTAAACAATTTAAACTCACGAATACACTATGATATAATATATATTCTAATAGTGTGCAAAATAAAAATACATATTGGCTTGATGAAGTTTCTACCAGTCTATCCTTGCATTCAAATAATGCAACCCTTTGCCTGTTCCCATTTTCAGTAGTAAAATTATTAAAGTTTTAAATAAAGTTTTACCCATATGAAAAAAGGATTTGTTGATTTTATAAACATACCGAATTTGTACGATGAGTAAATCAATTGTACTGCTCTTATGGGGTTTCACGTGCATAAGCACACTATAAGAAGAACAAAGGGATTCTAATAGCAGCTAGAAAAAAGACTAGAATTACTAATTTAGTGGGAACGAGAATTAATCAACTACAAAGCAATAACAAATGGCAAATCAAAGAAAGCAGAGTGTGATGTACCGCCAATTCCAGATCAGTTTTCAAAGAAGCTTGTTCCTTGACCAACTTCTCTGAAATTAAAAACACATCGGCATAACAAGTCTCGGGAAGTAGTATCTTTCAGGAAAAATACCAACATGTAACAAGGATTTCGCAAGAAGAACACCAACCTGCAGTAAGCTTCAAATTCACAAAGCTACCGTAAGAGTTCGAATCCGAGGAAACCCTCGCAACGGGGAGCGATGCAACCCTCGGGGGTCCAGCAAGCGACCCACTCAAGGATTTCAGATGATCGAACAAATTCTTCTTCATCGGGAAACCGCAAGAAAATATCCCAGAGAAACCCTAAGATGTCAGGTCATCGCCGTCAATCGAGGACAGGGAACCCGGGATTTAGCCTCAAAGAATCGACGGAAGGGGATTGAGGAGGAACTCTAAAAGCGAGATGATCCGAGCTCGTCGTATGGGAATCGTCGACAAGCTCGATATGTTGAGCGTCCGAGGAAGAGCGATTAAGGGGAGAGGAAGAAGAGACACCGTTTTAAATTGGTTCGGCGCCAGGGGAGGGTGAAACACAATCTTGCGTATAAGTCCTGTTGCATTTACTTATTTCAATGACGTTCTTTAGTAGTAATTATTATTAACCCTTTCATTAGAACTAATTATATATTATTCTTTATAATTAGTTATTTTTTACATCTCAGTTTCTATACTTTCAAAAATTATATTATTTTTTTATATATTTATAAAAATAAAACATTAAGATTCCTATACAAGATTAAAAAAAAATTCATAATATTTAAAATTAAAAAGAAATTTTTTTGTTAAAACACGATATCAAATGTTTCATAAGTAGTACAATTTTAAAAATATAAATATCAAAATATTAAAATAACTAATTATATAATATAATCTATAATTAGCCCGAAGAATTAAGCTGACTTGATTAAAACTATAAGGCAAACTCTTCAAACTAAGTGATTTAGTGTTTGCCCCATAAATATAAATTTATATATATATACCCTCGTTAGCTAATCTTTGTTAATTTCAATTTGACATATTTAATGATCTATTATGATGAGAACTATAAACTTATTATGTATCTTTTATACTCAAATCAGCAATTGAAAACTGTGGTTGATTTTGAGATCTGCATATGATTAGTTGATTACATTATTGCCAATTTCGATCCAGTTTAAGATCCAAGTTTGACTCTCTTGAGTAAACTGATGTTTTAAATATACTCATTCGGTTTTCATTACATTATGCTGCAGTTCTTCTGATCATTGAACATATGCATAAAATTGATTAGTATTATAAATGACGATGAGTATTGATATAATCCGAAAATTGAGGTGTTTAATTACGGGTCACACAGTGCGACTCTTTCAAGCTTTTTTACACCCTCGCTGAAGAGACCCACTTTCTCACCCCGGTCGTTGGGGACCCAGCAGTCAGCGCCCGCGCGATCCTCCCAGCTCAGAAAAAAGTGGTCCCCACAGAATACCAGCAAATAGAAATAAGTAGAAACAGGATCCCGCCCATCTGGGTGAGCGAGCGACTTGGTAGTTCGACCTTTATTGACCCGTCCGGCTTCTCAAGATCGGCGGCCGCTGGCCGCCAAGCAAAGTGTTATCAGCCTCCCACAAGCTTTCTTGCACCCTCGCTTCCAAGGCCCACTTTCTCACCCCGGTCGTGACTAGTTGGGGCCGACGTGGGCTTTTGTCGGACCCACCAGTCAGCGCCCGTGCGGTCCTCCCGGCTCACGTCCCTGGATCACGGGTACCACGTGCTGAACCAGTGGACGCCACAGAAAATTAGCCAATAGAAATAAGTAGGAACAGGGTCCCGCTCACCTGGTTTTAGCTTATTGACCCGTCGGGCTTCCCAAGATCGGAAGCCCCGGCCGCCAAGCAAAGTACTATCGTCCTCCTCCCGCGGCCGAAGGGCTGCTTCCGGCGCCCCGCCCGATGGCGTCCGCCGCTGCCACGGCTCACCGCAAGGGCCCTTCAAGACAGGAAAGCCCGCGCGCGAAGGTGTGGCTCTATCTAACGCTCCTTACCTTGCAGTACGGCGCACAGCCGCTCATCTCCAAACGCTTCATCAGGTGCGAAATCGATCACCCCCCAGATCTCCTTCGATTCCCCCTGAGTTCGTGTATTTCCATTTTGTTGCTATCTAATTCCGTGTTACGGGCCCAAATCCCGTCAGTTTTGGTCACGAAGTCTTCTCTTTTTTACTTGGATAGTAAGCCTCTGATGAGGGGTTTAGGTTTGGGGTTGTAGCTAGTATTTAATCAATTTTGCGTGGAGTAGCTCTACTTTTTCTATGTATTTTAGCATGATGGTTCGTATCACAAATGTTTTTTGGTTTGCTATTCGGATTCATAAATTACGTTGATTTGGTTTTGAACTGATTAGAATGGTCATAACTAAATGTAGCCTTTACTGAGCGAGCTGTGGCTATCAATTTTTTTTTCCTACAAGAGATTTTTAGTCTTTGTGGATCTATGATTTTTTAGTGTATTAGCCAGTTTAGTTGCATTAGCATAATATACCTGTTGGGAAGCAAATCTTCGGTGACACAAGAGAGTTGGATCTTCTCAGCAATCATGTAAAGACCAAACATCATAACCTTGTTTTAATTTGTTCCTGCAGGCGAGATGTTATTGTGACTTCATCTGTTCTAGCGTGCGAGATGGCAAAGGTGATTTAAAGTTGCATACAAGTGTTTGCAGTAAAATAATTGTGTTTTCTATGTTTTCCATTTTAAAATGATATATCTTCACCTGTTTAATGTATCAAAGTCACTCTTCTTGTAGGTTATTTGTGCTCTATTTCTTTTAGCAAAAGAAGGTAGCTTCAAGAGGCTATGGAAAGAATGGACCTTGGTTGGGGCATTGACTGCATCTGGCCTTCCAGCAGCCATTTACGCATTGCAGAATAGTTTGTTACAGATATCGTACAAGAATCTAGATTCACTCACCTTTTCAATCCTTAACCAGACAAAGCTATTCTTCACTGCATTTTTTACATATCTTATTTTAGGGTATGTTCTGAAAGTTGTGTTTTATCTGTGTCCTTTTTCTTTTTTAGTTTAGTTTATCTCACATATACAACTGCTGTAAACATATCTGAATTAACTAAATATGATTGGAACAAAAAAAAATGTTAATTCAACTGATGTGTTTGGACAACCAACATTCTACATAAATTTGTACAAATGAAAAGGTTCTCTAATGATTGGGAAGTACTAAAAAAACTGGGGAAATTCATATGGCCTTTGATTTTTTTTCTTGATCAAAATTAATTCTGATTTGTTTTATACACTTCGCTGATCAAAAGATATTTTCGGTGCTCCGGGAACTGGAGCTTCTATGTTTCTGTTTCCTAGTTAGGGCCTTCTTTTATATGATTCTAGCAACTGCGTGCTAATTTGTTCTGCATTGTGATATCCTTAATCAGAGCAAGTCCTTTGCCTCATCAGGCAATAAGCATAATTGTTTCTAATCCCTGGCACTATCACCAAATGCCTGAACTAGTATTTTTATTTTGAAAAATTAATTTTGTTAGGTTAGACTCTTCTTTTGTAAAGTATCATAATTGTTGTAAACTCAACCTATCATTAGTGACACATCAAACCATGTTTCTTGCCCTGCATCTAGAAGAACTTTCTTCACTTCACTATTCTATTATAGGTTAATTACATTTGTCTATGTTCATTGCTTTACTGATAAGTATACTTCTTAATGCTATGCACAAGCAAACATTTTCTTTGACAAAAGTATTTCTACAACAATGACTGTTTCAAGATAATTAATGGAACTTCAACTTATCTTATTTTTAGTTGTAAGGTTTCTTTCTATTGCACAAGCAAGAAGATATACTCTATATTATCCTTTTTGGCACAATGCTAATTCTTTCACTTGGATAATTTTCATTTTTCTGATTTTTTTAATTGCTCTCTCTAATTTTTTATTATATATAAGATTGCAACTGCTACACCATATCTCTAGTGACCCTCTAATTAACATTGTTGATGGGGACTAATGTGTGATGAAATTTAAATTTAATATATTTTCAATATAAAGATTTAAAGAGATAAAATTTTTGCCTTAGAAACTTTGACATCTTCTTTACAAAAGCAAACTAGTGATTCAATTCCATAAAGAGATATATGGATGAAATTAAGATATAAGTGTTGCTATGCCTTTAGGTTGTTTATGATATATTTGATTGCTATAGGGCACCTAGGTAATTAAAACTAAGGTGACCATGATAACTGATAGCTAATGATGGAAGGAACATATTTGGTCTTAATTATCACAAATCTGCTGTCTATAAAAAAATCACAACATGGAAGCTACAAATATTTATCTAAGATACATAGCACTGATGTATTTTAAGATTATAGCTTTTGCATGATAGCATAGATTTATTTTTAGATTATAGTTTTTGCATGACTGTAATATGCATTAAAAAGTGTTAACATGGGAGGCAGGCGTTGGTTTGTACAAAAATAATTATAGTTTCTCCTAGTCTAATCGCTGGATCTAGGCTTATAATTTAGGATAATTAACGATGGTATGGTACGGTCTTTAGGTTAACAGACATACGGTACCAACACTTTCATCACTCTTATCAAGATTATCAAATAGTTAGGTTTTTTATATTAGAGAAACCATTAAATTCTTTTTCCGAAATCTTTTGTTGCTGTAATTTACAGGCAGTAGTAATCATTTTATAAGAGAACCCAATAAATTCTATAATCTAAATCTTTCTGGTTGCAACTTGCAGGCAGAAGCAATCACCTAAGCAAATTGGGGCTCTTACCTTATTGATCGTTGCTGCCATTCTTTTGAGTGTTGGTGAGAGTTCTGACAAAGCTTCCGCTAGCAGTAACTCTGATCAGGTTTTGCTATATGGAATTATTCCTGTTATGATTGCTTCTGTTCTTTCCGGTTTGGCTTCTTCTCTGTGCCAATGGGCCTCTCAGGTCAGTTATATAGCACTTAAGTTCCCAATCAAATAGTCTTCCTAACATTGTCCTTGAGCTTCCTAGTTTGCTTCTTTTGCAGGTGAAGAAGCACACATCATATATAATGACTGTAGAAATGTCATTTGTTGGTAGTTTATGTTTGCTGGCAAGTACTTACAAGTCACCTGATGGAGAGGCAATACGAAAATATGGATTCTTTCATGGTTGGACTGTGTGGACTCTGGTAAAATTCTACTTTTCTCACCATTCTTACTCATCTTTAAAATATACCTAGTAATGACAATATAGAGGCAAACTCTCTTATTCTTTTCTATGATGTTTGTAGCATTAAACTTAAATTGCTTTTCTGTGACAAAATGGACTCCACAAAATGAATTTTAAGAGCATTTTATTACATGGTAGCTTTGAATATTTATTTGATTTTCATTTACTGTATCTCTTTGTAGCCATAGATGGACTGGTGTACTTTCATGTGGCAATCTTAAACCAGTGTTGGCAGTCTGAAGATGTGGATATTTGGGTTTATCATAGCTTAGGATATTTTCTGCTAACATGCTAATGTGAAGCTGTTTGGACTTGTAACCAAATGATACAATTAGTTTTCTGGTTCTGGTTGTATCTGTCATTAGAGATTATGGAGCACATTGGGGTATTTTAAAATTTTGTGGATCAATTTGTTCATACATTTCTTCTAATCAAGTTCATACATTTCTTCAGAGGGTTATACTAAAGAACCAATTGATTGGAGTAAACAGGCACTGGACCTCAGTTGGGACTTGGGAATCAATGAACGACTAATTGTCACCTCTCTTTTTCATAATGCCACCTACATGTTTGCATATCTTCAGAGTTTCTCATTAAGTCTAACAAATTGAACAAAGAAATCTCTAATTCTGCAAAGTCAAGTAGTCAGGGGTGTTTGGTTGTCTTCCCGTGAGAAAATCTGATGAGTTCACTGTAAAAGGAATGAGTAGTAGTAGTATTGTGATCTTGATTTTCAAAGAAAGTAACCAAATTGTCTTGCTGCAGCAATAACACGAGTCTATTATTTCAAGTATCAACTCTTAGATGCATTGCCATGTAGTAATTTCCTATTATACAATCCATCTTTTCTATAAAGTGCTTCTGGGTATAGCTTTTGTTTTTGTCTAAAACTTCATTCTGTCATTGCTGCTCCTAAATGGCATTTAGTTTAGCGAAGAGCTGTGCTTCAAGGAGTCATTTATAGTTCTTGTTGGTCAGCAAATAGCAATGGTTTTGTAGGATAGTATAATGTCTTTGGGTGGTCAGCGTACTCTATCCGTTTTCCCTGGTAACCTTGCTACAGGGAATCCTGTTTAATCATACATCAATGTTTCTCTTTTGCTGAATTATGGGAGGATCTTTTTGTTTGCTACATGTTTTCAGATTGTACTGGATATTAGACAATCTAACATTACATTATATCAAATGCTTAACTGTCGTACTGGTAACTTGTATTGGCCTACTTATTACATTTATTTAAGGTGCATAGGCAATGCATGATATGGGAGCATAATCTTTTCTTTTTCCATCTAGCTTTATATTGGTAGTCGTGTTCTTCCACAGATACCAGTTGTAATGAATGCTGTCGGAGGGATTCTTGTCGGTCTTGTCACTGCTCATGCTGGAGGTGTCAGAAAGGCAAGTGGAGATTATAGATAAATGAACAAAAGCAATTTTGTTTTGTCCCCCCTACGGTGACAAGCGGTTTACAATCTCCCTGTATTTTGCAGGGGTTTGTTATAGTCTCTGCATTGCTCGTAACTGCAATGTCTTTCTTTTGCAGGGGTTTGTTATAGTCTCTGCATTGCTCGTAACTGCAATGTTGCAGTTTCTTTTCGATGGGAAACCACCCTCGGTGTATTGCCTTGCGGCACTACCTCTTGTCATCAGCAGTATTGTCATATACCAGAAATATCCATATGTTGCAAGAAAGAAGGAGGATTAAGCACAAAGTCATTCTGATTTCAGAGAGCAGGGTGTCGTTGCCATGCTCTCATTCTGCTAACAATATCTTGTACCAATGGACATTCTGATACAACCGAAACATGAAACTCAAGCAAAGACAATTGATCTGGTAATTGTATTCCATGTGTTCTATTACAGATTATACACCTTTGATTGTTTACTCTTTAATATTTTTTCTGTAATTTCTTTAAATATAAGTACTTATAGGATTATACATCAGTTATGGAACTTTATTTGTTATCTCAAGTGAACGCGAGTGAATCTGGTAATGAAACTCATGCAAAGACAATTGATCTGGTAATTGTATTCCATGTGTCCTATTACAGATTATACACATTTGATTGTTTACTCTTAATAATTTTTCTGCAATTTCTTTAAATATAAGTACTTAAGTTGCTATAGGATTATACATCAGTAATGGAACTTTTTTTTGTTAGTCTAAGTGAATGCTAGCGAGTCTGGTAATGAAACTCAAGTCTACAGTAGACTTGAGTTTGACTTGTATTCTGAGAATGAGCATGAAAAAATAATTTAAAATATATTAGGCCTCAAGGTCTAAAACACCTTAGGTGCTGGGCGTTCGCTTATGAGCTTCTCCGAGCGAAACGAGACGCATGCACTTGCACGACGCACCTTCCCCCCACCTGTTACGGACGAGAAGCTCAGTTGTCTAGAACGAGACGACGAACACGATTTCTATACCCTCGTCTTCCTGCCACGATGGGGGAGCTCCTCTGGAGACCACGTGTCAAGCATACGGCCTCTATCGTACAAAACAGGTAAGCTCGACCTCAATGCCCCACCAACTCTTAACGTTGCATGCGCTCGACGTCGACGTCTTATGTGCGTGACATGGGCTCCTCGCTTCCTTCCGATAGCAAGAGAGGTACGTGAGACGGATAACTGTCATATGTACAGACAGCCTTCCTTCTTCGCCAATCGGGACAGGCCACAACCAATGCAGAAATGCCACGTCTCTCGACCATGTTTACTTGCTCTTCTCCTGCCACGGAACTTACCCTTAAACCCGCACCTTCTCTTTCTTTAAATGCCTCCGTCGTTCTCGCATTTCTGCATTATCTCTCTCCGTCAGAAGCTCAACATCTCATCGATGGCGACCATCAAGGTTCCGGCCACCGTCCCTTCCCCCGCCGAGGACTGCGACCAGTTGCGGAAGGCATTCCAAGGTACCCCGGTTACATTAACTTTCTCCTCGTCATCGTCGCCTCCCCCCGTCTCTCGATTCCCAATGGGGAGCTCAATCCGATCCTCGCCGATTCTCTCGATCGCCATCTTGTGCAGGTTGGGGCACGAACGAGCGCCTGATCATCTCGATCTTGGCGCACCGCACGGCCGCCCAGCGCCGCGCCATCCGCGCCACCTACGCGGAGACCTACGGCGAGGAGCTTCTCAAGTCACTGGAAGATGAGATCTCCGGCGACTTCGAGGTCCCTCTTTTCTTCCCTTGGATCCAAACAGATCGCCCTCTTGATCTTATCTGTTTGAGATTTTATGTGCTTTTTTATTTATTTTGGGTCGAAACAGAGGGCGGTGCTGCTGTGGACGCTGGATCCGGCGGATCGGGACGCCCAGCTGGCAAACGAAGCGCTGCGGGGATGGAATCCGAGCAACCGCGTGCTGATCGAGATCGCATGCACGAGGAACTCCGGCGAACTCTTTGATGTGAGGCGAGCCTACCATCTGCGGTACAAGCGATCCCTCGAGGAGGATGTGGTCAAGCATACCACCGGAGATTTCCGTAAGGTATTGATTTATTGTTTGATGATAATATTTCTTCATGATATAGCCGATGTTTGCTTCGTGTTCTTTGCTTAATGGTGAAAGGATCGGATCTTGAATCTCTTTTTACTGATTTGTGTTACTCGTATATAGGTGTTGTTTCTGTGATTCCAACCCTTCATATTTTAATTTCTGATAATTAAGTTTAACTAAGGTTGTAAAAGTCCGATCCTACCAAAATGTGTCAGAAGTCTACGATGTGGCAAATGTGGCAAATGTGGCAAATGTCTATCTACAGGAATTAGCTTATTGACTCCATCACATATTTTTAGCTGTCTATTTGTAGATATTGTAATGCTTGCAACCGAGAAGTAGTTGTATCATTTTCTTTTCTTCAATTAGGGATTGACATACAAAGGAGTGTACTGTTGAGACGTGCCCCCTTGTCCATTTTCCATTACGGCTAATTGAGTCCTGCTAAAAGCACAAATAGCGCTGACCTTTAGACTAATCAACCCAACCCATCTTTAGAAATCACCCTTTCCATTTCCTTCTTCTTTCTTATAAAGAGGAAGTTTATGCCAACAAGGAGCAGCTGCTACCGAGCAGCTTGGAGATGGGATGATGTGGTTAGCCCTGGTCTGACGTTGGACGACCTCACTATTACGATCGTATCAGAGGACTAATGTTATGGAACTCAATGTTATAATCAACAAAAAAAAAAAAAAGACATGAAGAGAATGGGTATCTTCTTTTGCCTTCTGTACAAGTTGTTCTATTAATGACCATTTTGTGTATTTCAGCTTTTGGTGCCACTTGTAACCTCATACCGCTATGAGGGAATAGAGGTGAACAGAAAATTGGCAAAATCTGAGGCCAAGATGCTGCATGAAAAGATCACTGAGAAGGCTTACAGCCATGAAGAACTCATTTGGATTATCACTGCAAGGAGCAAAGCTCAGTTGATTGCAACAATAAGTCATTACAAAAATGAGTATGGTAAATCCATTATTAAGGTATAAGTTCCATCAAAGTAACAATTTTTATGACAACAACTTTATTAAGTGGATTTTAAGGTGTATTTTTAATAACTAAAATTAATTATTGTAACCTCGAAAATATAAAACTTTGGACTAAGATACATCAAGGTTTCATGTAATTATTTTTTAATATTTGATTAGATTTTACCTTCTCGTAGGATTTAAAATCTGATCGCAAAAACGAGTTCCTCGTTGCATTAAGGGCGATCATACGTTGTATATGTTATCCAGAGAAATACTTGGAGAAAGTAATTCGATTGGCTATAAAAGGTCTACGAATCGATGCAAATTCTCTTACTCGAATAGTTACTACCCGTGCAGAGGTTGATCTGAAGACGATAGAGGCGATCTACTACAAGAGAAATAGTATGTCACTCAAACAAGCAGTCAAGTATCACACTTCGGGAGATTACAAAACAATGCTCATTGCATTGCTAGGAAATAATGCTTGAGTTTTTCCATTGTTTATTTTTGAATGAAATATGATGTTGTTTTACTTTGATGAATCACTTTTTTCTAGAATTGTAAACCAAAATCTTGATATATCTAGAAAGATAAAATCTAGATCTTTGTTTTTTCTAGTGTCTGAGTATTTTGATGAAGTTCATCCTATCAATGTGTTTGATTGCATATATATGTGGCTAAGAAGTTAGATAACCTATGTTAAATATCTTGGTTGGATAACCAGGTCTAAACCTTTTAAGAAGTTAGATAACTTGGTTGGTGAAAAGATAAGACACAAGAAATGTAATAAGTTGGTGCCAATTGCATTTTGAAATACTAAGTAGAAATTTGGAGAGCAAAGATATTGCTGGTTCTCTAGACTTGAGAATATATATAATAAAAATCAAGTGGAAAATAATAAAGTAACCTTAAAAATACTCTTGAGATATTGACATCAAATTTGACATCCATGAAAGTTACAATCTATAATAAGGAAAAAACATTAATGGAGACGTCAACAGATTCTGCAAATTGGCAGAAAAATCACTCTTGTTAAAAAGGGAATATATGGTAATGGCTAGAATGGGCATGGTAACATTTGATGCCATCAGTTTGCACACTCAAGAATGTTAAAGTTATGAAGGCCAGTTATTTATATTCTCCATTGACCTTATTATATTATTATTCTCAACATTTCCACAACACCCGATACAACCAATTATTTGGCATCTAAAAACATATAATGTAAAAAAAACTGATACACCAGACAGAGTCGCTTTCCTTGTCCCTTGAGAAGCAGCCATATGGTTGCTCCTCTTGCTTACGTGTATATATTGCTATTATTGAATTCTAAGGAATATGTAGACCGGTGATAAGAGAAGAAACTAAAGAAATGAGAAGGAAAATGGCAGTTAAAGATAAGCATAACAAGAAGTACAAAGCTATAAACATTACACCGCAAGAAGGAAGCAGTAGTAAGAACAACAAATGAATTCCAATGACAACCTCTCAAAAGAACAGTTCAAGGGACTTCAAAAGAAAACAACTGGTATGGAGAAGAAGATAGCAGAACAAAGCATGTCCGCAAAGCATGATCCCACATGAAGATAAGTAAATGATTCTATCCTCATAAATACATATCAAAATTGAAACTAAATTTGGAACACATAATGCAACAGTCAGAAATATCTCATTTTCATTTTTATTACCAAGTTTCACAATTTAAATTGAATTTCGAAAGCTGTGAATTTTATATCTTTAACCACTATTATAACTATTGTGTGATATGTAATGGTGACCCATATACAAACACATACACAATTCCTAGAATGCTAAGTAACCAGTGTCCATGATTCTCTTGATTCTCTAAAATTTAATCCATAATGATCCTACCCAAAAAAGCATTTAACTATTATTGCCAATTGTGCTACTTTTAGTCTCTAGGAACAAAAAAGTAAGGATTCATAGATGTTATAATCTTCGATGAGAAGATCATAAACAGTAAGTACCACCAAGAAAAGAGTTCTCTACAGAATGCCAGACAAGGATACTTGAACCTTTTGTTTTCTGACTTGGACTGTTTAGTTAAGGTTTTACAATTAGCTGAACATTATACTAAATTGTCATATCGTATAGGGAGAATAAGTAATAAAATATATAAAAAAAGTGTCATTCAATATATTAAGAAAATTGCAAAGCTTGATATATT
This sequence comes from Musa acuminata AAA Group, assembly GCF_036884655.1. Lineage (NCBI taxonomy): Eukaryota > Viridiplantae > Streptophyta > Magnoliopsida > Zingiberales > Musaceae > Musa > Musa acuminata. Next base: position 10,005,685 of record NC_088346.1, on the reverse strand, counting down.
ATTACATCAAGAAAATTTTGAACTTCTTCACAATATTTACACTAATCATAAACTTCCTTTTTCTTTTTGAAGAAAACTACAGTAATCTCAAACTTAAAGCAGTGAATTCCTTTTCCTCCAAATTCCTATCCAAAGATCAGTTTGATACCTTTTGCAGTTGACTTGTCATACATATCCTTCCGGATGTCATCATTCTCTTCATTGTCATCTGCTTCCTGTCCACCATTTTCTTCATCACTTTCACTAGCCGTTTCCCACTCAGAATCATCAGCTTCTGGGCCATAGACATCTCCAGATCCATCCTCGGTAGGAATGCCCCCATGCTTAATAGCTGCTTCTCTGAATAACCATGCAGCATGCATCTGCTTCTTCACTAACCTTTCAGCATAATCAGGAACTTTGTTGTGCCTTAAAGAAAGGTCAGGATCATTAGACTTAGAGCACTCATTAATGAAAAGAATGGCATTTAACAAGCTCTCCTTCACCAATCCAAGCAATATCATATGCTTGGGCTCTTCTCCATAAGCTTTTTGCATGACGATTAGGAGGGTTATGTAAGCACAACGCTCGTGTAGCATAACTTATGGCTGCCAGTGGCTGCTGCAAGAGAAGATAACACTGAGCCCTATTGCTGTACAATACAAGTCTTTCCTTTTTGGACTTCATTGGACACAGTGCCAAAGCTTCAGAGTATTTTGATGCAGCCCCTGAAATATCTCCTGAAGGGAATAAAGAGTTTCCTTCGAGCTTAACAACCAATGCTGCAGCTTGTTTTATTTGGAGATCCTCCTTTGGCATGTTCTTCTCCCATTTTATTCTCTGCCTGGAGCTCAAAGGCTCATCAATCTGTTCTTTTGTACGACTGCTGATATAGTTGCGTGCTGTCACTTGTTCCTGGCAGCGTTCTTGAAGGACATCAACAAAGGTGTTTCCTAATCTTCTATGATCACCAAGAGCAGAAATTTCTGCTAAATCTGTGAGTGCCGGAGCTGCCTTATCTATCACCTATTAAATGAAATGAATACACCCTCAAACAACTGTAATAGATTAATGTTGTAACCATTACACAGGCTTATACTCATTGAATAAAAAATACAACTGAAATCTGATTAATCATGCATGGACTATGTAGGAATTGGTAACAGTTTACTTGAGACCGCAAAGCCAGCAAACTTCATCTAGACCTCCCACAAATTATTCTCTTTCCAGACCATGCAATGCATCAAATGATTCATACATTTTCAAAAGGACTAAGCTGTTCTTAGTTTTGAACATAAAGAAACTAAGGCTATAAAGTTCATATGGTGAGTAAATATTAGCTATATAATAAATTTTATGACTAAGCTCAGTGACAACATGACTTGGATATAACTGCTTCAAGACTGCCTATTCTACGTTTTACAATTTCGTATGTCCCCTCTATAGCAGTCATCCTGTAAAATCAAGCCACATCTTGATGTTATATAGGTAAGGAATCATTTGCAGGAGAGTTGTATACATACCATATAAATTTGACCAAGATATTTTGAATGGTGTGCAACTCTGATTTACTGAATCTCAGATTAGAATGCCAACATAGCCAGATGCAACTGAAAGAAGTAACTTATGCATATTTGTCATAAGAAAGTTCAATTAGGAAGTTGAACAAGTAAAATAATGCAAAAAAAAAATCTCTTAGAAGCTAGGAGATGGAACAACCTATGCAGTGCACATTGAAGTGTACAAACTAGCCACTCACCAATCTATGCAATTTCTTTCATGACAAAGCAATAAACAGCCTAATATTTCATGGAATACAAGGAATCTATTATTGCCTTACCTTGTTTGAAGTGCTCTGGTCTTCGAGTAACCAAAGAAGACAGTCGATAGCCATATACTGCCAGTCATTTGATGATCGAGCAATGTTACATAGTGCTTCGATAACACCGGGACAGTTAGCAACAGGACCCCTGCCAAGCTTGTGTTGACAAATTGTGTGCAGTAAACATGTGGTAGGCAGTCGCTTGCCGTCCCCTTGGTACGAACGACATCATCACGGTACAATCGTCCCAAAAAGATCGAGGCGGTGCTGTGCGATGTCAATCCATGCAGGTCATTCGGCGCTCGCACAGAAGCTTAAGACGGCCACCCAAGGAGCTGACCGTAGTTAATTGACCCCATACAACCAACTCATCCTCGCAGGTATAAAATCTAACCCTCCTTGATTAGGAGGGGGAGGACTTTTCACACATTCAACTCACTCTTATTCCACTCAACGCTAACTTAAGCTTTGGATGGGTCGAGTCGGGAAATCCCTCTCCCGACCTCAACCTATGTGCAGGGGCTGGCAACGAAGAAGCAAGCAACAAGACTCATAGCTCAACCCGACCAGACGTGCACTTTCGCTTCTTAAATTTCCATGCGGGTGACCTTGCACATCCAAGATTAGACCGAGCCGTGCTAACTCTTCGGCCATAGCGTAGAGGTTCACTAACGTTTTGGTGCTAGAATGAGGGTCCGATATCACAAGAGCACCCCCAACCGAGCACCCCGGAGAAGAGCCACCCCTGACTCACCTGACCTTTAGGTTTGGAGGGCAACTCCCACTTTCTCCGAGCCTAGAAAGGAATACCTCGACCGCAACCTTGAGCTGCTATTAGCAACATTTCAATAATCCTGGGATATCACCTCCTGGGACCATCATGGGGCAGCCTACTATCTCAGCCGAGGCATTCCTCAACCTCACCCACCAGGTGTAAGCGTTAACTAGGATGATGCAGTCCATCGCACCCGTCGTACCCCAACTAGCTCAGCAGATAGTTCTTCCCCCATGATTGTCGCCTGTGATCCAACCTATGCTCATCCCTACACCTCACAATGCCACCCTAGTTGACCGGCCACCTCTGGCTCTAGATGCCCACCCCCCAACTAGGGAGCGATCGGGTCACCCAAGGCCAACGGCAAAGCACAACGTCCCTGTGCCCAGACGCGCTGCCTCGACCTTCCCCGAAGCCAACACCCTATCATCCAACTCATTCCGAGCCTAGTTGTGGTTGGTGAATCGGTGTCTGGACGAGGTTTAAAGGGAATTCCATAAATCCAAGGAGGAGCTTGGGGAAAGTACCTCGGTGGAGTTCCCTTTTGCCCAAGAAATTCAGGACAAGCCTATCACCCTCAACTTTCGCCTCCCGACGCTAGAGGCCAATGATGGTGACTCCAATCTAGCAGAACACATCACCACTTTCCAAGCCTATATGTCACTTTCGACGCTCTGATGTGTTGGCCATTTCTTACCACCCTCTGAGGCATAGCTCAGATGTGGTACAATCGAATGAGGCTGTCCTCGGTTTCGTCTTTTGATCAGCTTGCAAGAGAACTCGAGCTTCACTTCTTAGCCAGCGTGTGACTTAAACCGTCCACATGCTCCTCGGGCTAAGGCAGAAGGAGGATAAATCCCTCTTCGCTGCCTGCTTCGCTACTGAGATTCGAGGTGTCCCAGATGCCCACCCCTCTTTGATTATGTAAACGTTCTTGATGGGCCTATGACCTTCAAGGTTCTTTTGGTCGCTAGTCGAGAGACCACCAGTGACCGTTCCCTAGATGCCCCAGCAGGCCAAATAATATGTTGCTGCAAAGGCACTAGTGGCAGAAGTGCACGAGGAGTCGCACAAGACGCCTTGCCAGGAGCTATCCATGTGAGTAGATCAGGGAAAGAAGAAGGCTCGCCATGGCGAGGACGAAAGAAGATGAGCCCAAGGTGTGCAGATAAAAAAAAAAAAAGCTTGCTACAGCGGAGCATGTGCCCGAACATGCCGAATTGTGCACATCGGCCAAACAATGCTCGAGTTGTGCACCTCGACCAAACAACGCCTAAATGGTGCACCTCGGCCAAACAATGCTTGAGTTGTGCACTTCAGCCAAACAGTGCTTGAATGGTGCACCTCGGCCAAACAGTGCCTGAGTCATGCATCTCGACCAAATAGTGTCCAAGTGGTGCACCTCGGCCAAACAGTGTCCGAGAGGTGCACCTTGGCCAAATAGTGCCTAAGTTGTGCACCTCAACCAAACAATGCCCGAATGGTGCACCTCGACCAAATAGTGCTCGAATGGTGCTCCTCGGCCAAACAGTGCCCGAGTCATGCATCTCGGCAAAAGAGTATCCAAGTGGTGCACCTTGGCCAAACAGTGCCTGAATGATGCACCTCGGCCAAATAATGCTCAAGTTGTGCACCTAAGCCAAATAGTATCCGAGTGGTGCACCTCGGCTCAACAGTGCCCGAGTTGTGCACCTTAGTCAAATAGTGCCCGAGACATGCACCTTGGCCAAACAGTGCTCGAGCCATGCCTTGCAGCTAGTCCAATGCCCAAGCCACGCCTTGCAACTAATATAATGTTCAAGTTGCATCTCGGCCAGTCCAACACCCGAGCCATGCTTCGCGGCCAGTCCAATGCCCTAGCTATGCCTTGTGACCAATCTGATATTTGAGTCACATCTCAGCTAGTCTAACGCTCGAGCCATGCCTTGCGGCCATTCTAATGCCCGAGCCATGCCTCGCGGCTCGTCTAATGTTCGAGTCACATCTCGGCCAGTCCAATGTTCGAGCCATGCCTTGCAGCCAGTCTAATGCTCAAGCCATGCCTCGCGACCAGTCCAATGTCTGAGTCATGTCTCGACCAGTCCAATGCCCGAGCTATGCCTCATGGCCAGTCTAATGTCCGAGTCACGTCTCAGCCAATCAAATGCTCGAGCCATGCCTCGCGGCCAATCCAATATCTGAGACATGCCTCGGCTAGTCCAATGCTTGAGTGATGCCTCATGACCGGTCCATTGTCCGAGTCACGTCTTGACCAATCAAATGCCCGAGCCATGCCTCGAGGCTAGTCAAATGCCCGAGCCATGCCTCGCGGCCAGTCCAATGTCTGAGTCACTTCTCGACCAATCCAATACCCGAGCTAATCCTTGCGGCCAATCCAATGTCCGAGTCACGTCTCGGCCAATCAAATACCCGAGCCACGCCTCGTGGCCAATCCAATATCTGAGTCTTACCTCGGCCATTCCAATGCCCAAACAACGTCTTGCGACCCGTTTGATGCATGAGCCATGCCTCACGGCCAGTCCAATGTCCGAGTCATGTCTCGGCCAGTCTTGCGCCCAAGTAGTGTAGCTCGACCAGTCCAACGCCCAGTGTTGCTTAGCCAGCCCAGCCCCTGAGTTAGTCGCTCGACCAGTCCAGCTCCCGATCAACCAATGATCAAAAGATTTAGGACAAAGAATTTAATGGGTTCTCTAATATAAAAAACCAAATAGTCAGGTTTTTTATATTAGAGAACCCATTAAATTCTTTGTCCTAAATCTTTTGTTGCTGTAATTTACAGGCAGCAGTAGTCATTTGATAAGAGAACCCAATAAATTCTATAATCTAAATCTTTCTGGTTGCAACTTGCAGGCAGAAGCAATCACCTAAGCAAATTGGGGCTCTTACCTTATTGATCGTTGCTGCCATTCTTTTGAGTGTTGGTGAGAGTTCTGACAAAGCTTCCGCTAGCAGTAACTCTGATCAGGTTTTGCTATATGGAATTATTCCTGTTATGATTGCTTCTGTTCTTTCCGGTTTGGCTTCTTCTCTGTGCCAATGGGCCTCTCAGGTCAGTTATATAGCACTTAAGTTCCCAATCAAATAGTCTTCCTAACATTGTCCTTGAGCTTCCTAGTTTGCTTCTTTTGCAGGTGAAGAAGCACACATCATATATAATGACTGTAGAAATGTCATTTGTTGGTAGTTTATGTTTGCTGGCAAGTACTTACAAGTCACCTGATGGAGAGGCAATACGAAAATATGGATTCTTTCATGGTTGGACTGTGTGGACTCTGGTAAAATTCTACTTTTCTCACCATTCTTACTCATCTTTAAAATATACCTAGTAATGACAATATAGAGGCAAACTCTCTTATTCTTTTCTATGATGTTTGTAGCATTAAACTTAAATTGCTTTTCTGTGACAAAATGGACTCCACAAAATGAATTTTAAGAGCATTTTATTACATGGTAGCTTTGAATATTTATTTGATTTTCATTTACTGTATCTCTTTGTAGCCATAGATGGACTGGTGTACTTTCATGTGGCAATCTTAAACCAGTGTTGGCAGTCTGAAGATGTGGATATTTGGGTTTATCATAGCTTAGGATATTTTCTGCTAACATGCTAATGTGAAGCTGTTTGGACTTGTAACCAAATGATACAATTAGTTTTCTGGTTCTGGTTGTATCTGTCATTAGAGATTATGGAGCACATTGGGGTATTTTAAAATTTTGTGGATCAATTTGTTCATACATTTCTTCTAATCAAGTTCATACATTTCTTCAGAGGGTTATACTAAAGAACCAATTGATTGGAGTAAACAGGCACTGGACCTCAGTTGGGACTTGGGAATCAATGAACGACTAATTGTCACCTCTCTTTTTCATAATGCCACCTACATGTTTGCATATCTTCAGAGTTTCTCATTAAGTCTAACAAATTGAACAAAGAAATCTCTAATTCTGCAAAGTCAAGTAGTCAGGGGTGTTTGGTTGTCTTCCCGTGAGAAAATCTGATGAGTTCACTGTAAAAGGAATGAGTAGTAGTAGTATTGTGATCTTGATTTTCAAAGAAAGTAACCAAATTGTCTTGCTGCAGCAATAACACGAGTCTATTATTTCAAGTATCAACTCTTAGATGCATTGCCATGTAGTAATTTCCTATTATACAATCCATCTTTTCTATAAAGTGCTTCTGGGTATAGCTTTTGTTTTTGTCTAAAACTTCATTCTGTCATTGCTGCTCCTAAATGGCATTTAGTTTAGCGAAGAGCTGTGCTTCAAGGAGTCATTTATAGTTCTTGTTGGTCAGCAAATAGCAATGGTTTTGTAGGATAGTATAATGTCTTTGGGTGGTCAGCGTACTCTATCCGTTTTCCCTGGTAACCTTGCTACAGGGAATCCTGTTTAATCATACATCAATGTTTCTCTTTTGCTGAATTATGGGAGGATCTTTTTGTTTGCTACATGTTTTCAGATTGTACTGGATATTAGACAATCTAACATTACATTATATCAAATGCTTAACTGTCGTACTGGTAACTTGTATTGGCCTACTTATTACATTTATTTAAGGTGCATAGGCAATGCATGATATGGGAGCATAATCTTTTCTTTTTCCATCTAGCTTTATATTGGTAGTCGTGTTCTTCCACAGATACCAGTTGTAATGAATGCTGTCGGAGGGATTCTTGTCGGTCTTGTCACTGCTCATGCTGGAGGTGTCAGATAGGCAAGTGGAGATTATAGATAAATGAACAAAAGCAATTTTGTTTTGTTCCGTCTACGGCGACAAGCTCGTAAATGCAATGTTGCAGTTTCTTTTCGATGGGAAACCACCCTCGGTGTATTGCCTTGCGGCATTACCTCTTGTCATCAGCAGCATCGTCATATACCAGAAATATCCATATGTTGCAAGAAAGAAGGAGGTTTAAGCACAAAGTCATTCCGATTTCAGAGAGCAGGGTGTCGTTGCCATGCTCTCATTCTGCTAACAATATCTTGTACCAATGGACATTCTGATACAACCGAAACATGAAACTCAAGCAAAGACAATTGATCTGATAATTGTATTCCATGTGTTCTATTACAAGATTATACACCTTTGATTGTTTACTCTTTAATATTTTTTCTGTAATTTCTTTAAATATAAGTACTTATAGGATTATACATCAGTTATGGAACTTTATTTGTTATCTCAAGTGAATGTGAGTGAGTCTGGTAATGAAACTCATGCAAAGACAATTGATCTGGTAGTTGTATTCCATATGTCCTATTACAGATTATACACCTTTTGATTGTTTACACCTTTGAGTTTCATTCCAGTACTTAAGTTGCTATAGGATTATACATCAGTAATGGAACTTTTTTTTGTTAGTCTAAGTTAAATGGTAATGAAACTCAAGTCTACAGTAGACTTTTTTTTTTTATTTGTATTCTTAGAATGTGCATGCAAAAGTGATTTAAAAAATATTAGGCGTCAAGGTTGCTAGGTATTCGTCTATGCATTTGTATGAGTTAAACAAGATGTTCTGAAATATTAAAATATAAAAAATATAATTTAAATAAAAATATAATTATTTAAATAAAAATATAATATTTAATTTAAAATATATTGTTAATAATATATTATTTACTGTTAATAATAGTTAGAGGGAGAAAAAAGTACTGTTAAGAGGAGGATAAAAAGGTCACCGAGAATGAAAATTGATGAAAAATAATAGTACTTGTGATGAGAAGTTGGCAACGACACTAGTGGAGGATTAGTTTAAGATATCTATGATACTGTTGCGAACGATAGCAATGGTAGTGACGGAAGTTGCGGACAATAACAACGACAATAACGGAAGCTCCAAATTGTATTCATCGATGGCAAAAAAACCTATAGTCCTCTCCTTCGATAGTAGAAGAACTTACACACAGAGTGACGATTGAATGAAGCTACAGGTTTTTGTTAAGTCGTTGGACCCCTCTATCAGCGATAGAGGAAGGCTTAGTCCGTTACATCTACGACGTTGGTAGTTGTAGAAATTATCGACGACGATGGGAGGGTTGGCTCGAGACCATGCAGGGATAAGAAACCGTGTTATTGAACGTAACTAAACTTAAAAGTCTAATTCAATTAACTTATTTGAATTAGGTGCTCGCTCGAAGTACTAACGCTTAGGTTCAGGCAGCGCCCAAACGACGCAGCGTCCCACTTAGTTTACACACGAGATGTCTATTAGTAGTGATGGTCGTGTGGTTTCCAGCTGTCCTTGGTGTGGGAATAATGTAATAAATTGATAAATAAGATATTATTATAATTTTATCCAATAGTGACTCCATGGCCCAATGGATAAGGCGCTGGTCTACGGAACCAGAGATTCTGGGTTCGATCCCCAGTGGAGTCGAATGTATTTGCTGTTTTATTTTTTTTGGCTCTAACGTTGTTATTCTCCGATGTAAATTATCTGAAGCATATACATGGACCCACCAACTGGAACGTTGCATGCGTGCTTCTTCGCCAACCGATACAGGCCAAAGCCAATGCAGAAATGCCACATCTCTCGACCATGTTTACTTGCTCTTCTCCTGCAACGGAACTTACCCTTAAACCCGCAGCATCTCTTTCTTTAAATGCCTCCCTCGTTTTCGCATCTCTCCATTATCTCTCGCTCCGTCTGAAGCTCAACATCTCATCCATGGCAACCATCAAGGTTCCGGAAATCTCATCCATGGCGACCATCAAGGTTCCGGAAATCTCATCCATGGCGACAATCAAGGTTCCGGCCACCGTCCCTTCCCCCGCTGAGGACTGCGACCAGCTGCGGAAGGCATTCCAAGGTACCCCGGTTAAATTAACTTTCTCCTCGTCAGCGTCGCCTCCCCCGCCTTTCCATTCCCATTGGGGATCTCAATCCGATCCTCGCCGATTCTCTTGATCGCCATCTTGTGCAGGTTGGGGCACGAACGAGCGCCTGATCATCTCGATCTTGGCGCACCGTACGGCCGCCCAGCGCCGCGCCATCCGCGCCACCTACGCGGAGACCTACGGCGAGGAGCTTCTCAAGTCACTGGAAGATGAGATCTCCGGCGACTTCGAGGTCCCTCTGTTCTTCCCTTTGATCCAAACAGATCGCCCTCTTGATCTTATCTGTTTGAGAATTTATGTGCTTTTTTATTTATTTTGGGTCGAAACAGAGGGCGGTGCTACTGTGGACGCTGGATCCGGCGGATCGGGACGCCCAGCTGGCAAACGAAGCGCTGCGGGGATGGAATCCGAGCAACCGCGTGCTGATCGAGATCGCGTGCACGAGGAACTCCGGCGAACTCTTTGATGTGAGGCGAGCCTACCATCTGCGGTACAAGCGATCCCTCGAGGAGGATGTGGCCAAGCATACCACCGGAGATTTCCGTAAGGTATTGATTTATTGTTTGATGATAATATTTCTTCATGATATAGCCGATGTTTGCTTCGTGTTCTTTGCTTAATGGTGAAAGGATCGGATCTTGAATCTCTTTTTACTGATTTGTGTTACTCGTATATAGGTGTTGTTTCTGTGATTCCAACCCTTCATATTTTAATTTCTGATAATTAATTAAGTTTAACTAAGGTTGTAAAAGTCCGATCCTACCAAAATGTGTCAGAAGTCTACGATGTGGCAAATGTGGCAAATGTCTATCTACAGGAATTAGCTTATTGACTCCATCACATATTTTTAGCTGTCTATTTGTAGATATTGTAATGCTTGCAACCGAGAAGTGCTTGTATAATTTTCTTTTCTTCCTTCCTACCTCGCACTTGAGAGAGAGAGAGAGAGGCTGATTTGTGGCTTACTCCATGATCTACCTAACCTGACCTGATCTCGTTACAGTAAACAGCCAATTAGGGATTGAGATACAAAGGAGTGTACTGTTGAGACGTTCCCCCTTGTCCATTTTCCACTACTGCTAATTGAGTCCCGCTAAAAGCACAGCTGACCTTAAAGACTGATCAACCCAACCCATCTTTAGAAATCACCCTTTCCGTTTCCTTCTTCTTTCTTATAAAGAGGAAGTTTATGCCAACATGGAGCAGGTGCTACGGTCTGACATTGGGATCGTATTAGAGGACTAATGCTATGGAACTCAATGTTATAATCAACAAAAAATAAACATAAAGAGAATGGGTATTTTCTTTTGCCTTATGTGCAAGTTGTTTTACTAATATCCAATTTGTGTATTTCAGCTTTTGGTGCCACTTGTAAGCTCATACCGCTACGAGGGAATAGAGGTGAGTGGAAAATTGGTAAAATCAGAGGCTAAGATGCTGCATGAAAAGATCACTGAGAAGGCTTACAGCCATGAAGAACTCGTTAGGATTTTCACTACAAGAAGCAAAGCTCAGTTGATTGCAACAATAAACCATTACAAAAATGAGTATGGTAAACCAATTAACAAGGTATAAGCTTCATCATAGTAGTAATTTTTGTTACAGTAACTTTATTAGGTGTTTGAATTTCTTCTATATCGTTGATAACGTTTAATAGTTTCAGTTTTATGTAGTAGTTTGCTACATAATATCTTTGTTGACTTTGAATAATGATTTGTGAGAAGTTTGTATCATAGTAATGTTTTATTGTCTAAAAGGTTCAAGCCTTTGATTCATCGATTTTTTGTTGTATAATCTTATCACCATTTGCTTTTAAAATTTTTTAAAAAAATTTAATGTTAGTGTAATGGCCTTTCATCATGAATCATGATTTTTTCTACTAAATAACTTATTTGATATTTGGGTGTTTATATTTTTCATCATGGTGGAATTTTCTTCATGATTTCTACAGGTTCCAATACTTTGTTCTATATTTCTATATTACAAATTGATATTTTAAGAACTATAGTATGTAATCTTTAAGTTGTGTTGCATTTGAGCATCTCAGCTAAAATAGCTTTTTCAACATCTTATCCTCTATATAATATTTGATAATATATCATGGAGGAGGTTTTTTACTATCTTCCAATTATTTCTTATCAATTTGAACTTTAATTTATATTTTATCTATTTATGTGTTCAAACTAATACAACTTATATTCTAATAGTAGCGTAAATGACTTATCTTAATATGCATGATTGGTAAACAATATACTATGAATCTTCAATTTAATTTTAACGTGTACTTTTGATAAATAAAATTAATTATTTTAATCTTGAAAATATGGAACTTTAGACTAATATGCATTAAGGCTTCATGTCATCGATTGTTTCTTAATATTTGATTAGATTTAGTTTTCTTGCAGGATTTAAAATCTGATCATAAAAATGAGTTCCTCGCTGCATTAAGGGCGATCATACGTTGCACATTTTGTCCAGAGAGATACTTGGAGAAGGTAATCCGATTGGCTATAAAAGGTTTAGGAACCGATGAGAATTCTCTTACTCGAATAATTACTACTCGTGCGGAAGTTGATCTGAAGGCGATAGAGGCAACCTACTACAAAAGGAACAGTGTGCCACTTAAACAAGCAATCAAGGGTGACACTTCGGGAGACTACAAAGCAATGCTCACTGCGCTGCTAGGACATGATGATGCTTAAGTTTTTTCAGTGTTTCTATCTGGATGAAATATTGTTTCATTTTGCTGAATTTTTTCTTATTGGAATGGTAAACCAAAATATTAATATCACTAGAAAGATAAAACTGAATTATATTTATTCTTCCTAGTGTTAAGTATTTTGATAAACTATCATGTTTCTTTACTAATAAAAAGTGAGTTTTAACTTTGACTCTCAATGTGTGTGATTGTAACAATATATATATGTGACTTATGGAGTGAGAAATTAAATAAAAAAAGATTTTTTTAATATAGAGTTTCTATATTTTCTTAAATATATATTTTTTTACTAATTAATCATGAATTCTGTTTTTCAGATTCATCAAATTAAGCATTTATCATGTTATATAATAATCATAAACTTTAATTGCTAATTTCTCTAGCATAAAACATATGATCGAGAATGAGCAACAAAATCAAAACTTGTTATAACAAAAAATAGAGTCACAATGAAACAAAAAATAAATAGCCATAATGACTATTTAGCACTCTATTCAGCTGTTAGTGTTTATAACTATATAGGCATTGTTCATCATGACTTAAGGGAGATATAACAAAGGTTAAGATTAAAAAAAAACTTATAAAAGACACGAGCAAAAGAGACCATGTCTCCTTTATACATTTCAAAGTAGGAATTCAATTTTCGTTTCATAATTAAATCAATAGGAATGTCATCTATTTTTATAGATTCACCTAAAAAAATATTGTTTAAATAGCAAACCAAATCGAAGTCGAAGAAAGAGGAGAAGAGGAAGATAAGGACAGGCTAATAAATATTAATCTAGTCTAGTTTATTCCATTTGGATGGACTGGCTAATAAATATTGATTGAACACGTGAAATTAAAACCCTTGATATTTGGGTGTTTGTATCTTTCATCATGGTAGAATTTTCTTCGTAACTTCTCCCGATTCCAATGCTCTATTCTCTTTTTCTATATCGCAAATTAATATTTGAGGAACTAGAGTCTTTAATCTTTAGGTTGTATTACATTTAAACATCTCAACTAAAATAGCTTACCCAACATCTTATTCTCTATCAATAGACTTTTATCTTTGATCATATACTAAACTTTGGAGAAGGTTTTTACTGTCCTCCACAGCCAACCATTTCTTGTCTATCTGAACTTGAATTTATGTATCATCTATCTATCTGCTCAAACTAATATAGTCTATGTTCCAATAGTAGTGTAAGGGACTTATCTCAATGTGCATGGTTCGTAGACAATATGTTAATGTATCTTCGATTTGATTTTAAGGTGTACTCTTGATAAATAAAATCAATTGTTTTGACCTAGAAAATATAGAACTTTGGACTAAGATGCAACAAGGTTTCATGTTAAACTGTAACTATTTCTTGATTTTTGATTAAATTTTGCCTTCTTGCGAGATCTAAAACATGACCACAAAAATGAGTTCCTCGCTGCATTAAGGGTGATCATACGTTGCACATGTTGCCTAGAGAGATACTTGAGGAAAATAATCTGGTTGACTATCAATGGTCTACAAACCGATAAGAATTCTCTTACTCAAATAATTAATACTCGTGCAGATGATGATCTAAAGGTGATAGAGGCAGCCTACTATAAGAAGAACAGTATGCCACTCGAACAAGCAATCAAGGGTGACATTTCGAGAGATTAAAAAGCAATGCTCACTACGCTGGTAAGATATGATGATGCTTGAGCTTTTTCGGTGTTTCTTCTAGGATGAAATATGATGTTGTTTTCACTTTTTTGAATTCCTTCATCTTGGAATGGTAAACCAAAATACTAATATCACTAGAAAGATAAAATTGAACTATCTTTGTTCTTCTTAGTGTCAAGTATTTTGATAAACTATCATATTCTTTCACTAATAAAAAGTGGGTTCTCATCCTAACTCTTGATGTGTGTGATTGCAATAGCATATATATATATTTCCTACTAATTAATTCTAAATTCTGCTTTCCAAAGTTTATCACATTAGCCATTTATCATGCTATATAGTAATCATAAATATCAATTCATAATTTCTCTGGCCCAAAACATATGACCAAGAATGAGTGGTAGAATCAACACTTTTTATTAAAAAAATAGATAGCCAACATGACTATTTAGTACTCAATTCAGTTGTTAGTGTTGATAACTATTTAGGTGAACTTGCGTAAAGATATCATTGTCCAACAAGACTTGAGGAGAATAGTTTGGTATATTTGTCGCGTAGAGACAATGGGGATGATCTCGAGTACTCTTTGAATAAGATGTCAATTACTCCAAAGCCTACCTTCCAGCATCCCATAAATACCAACTTCCACCGGCCTGCACGAATGCCCGCAAGAATCAGACCATTTATTAGTCCCACTTGGTAGCCACCACCAGCTTTCTTTTTCACGGCAATTTATTCTCTTTTCTGAACAAGAGATTCATCTAAAGGGGAACTGAAAAGATTTAAGTTCAGCTAATACCGTCAGTCTTTTATTTATAGGTCACTGTTGTAATCATACTGAGATCATTTTGTCGACGTTCCCAATTCACCATAATCTGCTGTAAAATAGAATGATTATAATAATTGGTTTGTGCAATTTTGTTTGTGTATTCTTCGAGTTAATATAACTGGCATCTGTCTTGAGTTTGTGTGATGAGAGGGATTAGTGTAAAACTTTTAGTGGTCTGTTTTGAGCTGTAATGTGCCAGAGAGAATCTGGCACAAATTGTGTGTAAAATTTTCAGTAAAAACTCGAGAGGCAATGTGTAAAAATGTAGTTCAAAATCGTTGTGTGTTCACCGCGGTTCAAGTGCTATAATAGATGGAAGTGTCTGCAAAATTATCCATTCTTCGGACGTATTGTCACACGTGGTGGCCAGCTAAATTGCCTCCCAAAACATGTAAAAGCCAAGCGGTAAACCAACCCTCCGATCAATCACCGCAGAGACGGCGACGATCGGCAGTTGTCGCCTTGCTGCGCCATAGAAGGAAAGAAGATAAAAGAGCTCAAGTTCAAAATAATTCAGGGAAGATTGATCAGTGGATTTTGATTACGAAAGATAACAAGTGAAGATTCGAAACGGGTTTTATGAAAAACAATAATATAAGTTGAAGTGGCCAACTCGTTAATCCTGTAATAGAACCTATTTTTATGGGTTGGCCATTATGGATACATGAGAACTACTCCCACAGCAGAATCATAACGGAAACGGTTCTCCAAACTCGCCACATCTCGAGGTGCTCGATCCGTGTAGGCATCACTCGCAGTCGATATCTATGTTTTTTTGTGTAGGGTTTCCATATCCTTCCGTTATATATGTTTCCTACTAATTAATTCTAAATTTTGTTTTCCAAAGTTTATCACATTAGCCATTTATCATGCTATATAGTAATCATAAACATCAATTCATAATTTCTCTAGCCCAAAACATATGACCAAGAATGAGGGGCAGAATCAACACTTTTTATAACAAAAAATAGATAGCCAACATGACCATTTAGTACTCAATTCAGTTGTTAGTGTTGATAACTATTTAGGTGAACTTATTTAAAGATATCATTGTCCAACAGGACTTGAGGAGAACAGTTTGGTATGTTTGTCACGTAGATACTTTAGAGGTATAACTAAAAAATAGAAACATGGGATATAATAAAGGTCAAGATCAAAAAAATCTTTTAAAAGACACGAGCAGAAGACACCATGTCTCCTTTATCTGTTTTGAGTGTTGACGAGGGAGAGGGAAGGATGGAGAGGAGATTCACCTTAGAGAATAGAAAAAATAAAAGAATATTGTTTAAATGATAAATCAAATCGAACCCTTCGATCTCAAACTGATTGTCAAAGAAAGATGAGAAGACGAAGATAAGGAGATGTATTGAAATCGAAAGAAGAGAAAACTACACTGGATGATCTAGTCTAGTTTATTCCATCCGCTCTGACGGACAGGCTAATAAATATTGATTGAACACGTGAAATTAAAACTCTTGATATTTGGGTGTTTGTATCTTTATCATGGTAGAATTTTCTTCATAACTTCTCCTGATTCCAATGCTCTGTTCTATTTTTCTATATCACAAATTAATATTTGAGAAATTAGAGTCTGTAATCTTTAGGTTGTATTTATTACATTTGAGCATCTTAGCTAAAACAGCTTACCCAACATCTTATCCTCTATCAATAGACTTTTATCTTTGATCGTATATTAAACTTTGGAGAAGGTTTTTACTGTCCTCCATAGCTAACCATTTCATGTCTATCTGAACTTGAATATATGTATCATCTATCTATTTGCTCAAACTAATATAGCCTATGTTTCAATAGTAGTGTAAGAGACTTATCTCAATGTGCATGTTTCGCAGACAATATGCTAATTATCTTTGATTTGATTTTAAGGTGTACTCTTGATAAATAAAATCAATTGTTTTGACCTAAAAAATATGGAACTTTGGACTAAGATACATCAAGGTTTCATGTCAAACTATAACTATTTCTTGATTTTTTATTAGATTTTGCCTTCTCGTAGGATCTAAAACCTGATCACAAAAACGAGTTCCTCGCTACATTAAGGGTGATCATACGTTGCACATGTTGCCCAGAGAGATACTTTGGGAAGATAATCTTGTTGACTATCAATTGTCTACGAACTGATAAGAATTTTATTACTCGAATAATTACTTCTCGTGTGGAGGTTGATCTGAAGGCGATAGAGGCGACCTACTACAAGAGGAACAGTTTGCCACTCGAACATGTTGGTGCTTACGCTTTTCCAGTGTTTCTTCCTAGATGAAATATGTTGCTGTTTCAATTTGTTGAATTCCTTCTTATTGGAATAGTAAACCAAAATACTAATATCACTAGAAAGATAAAACGGAATGATCTTTATTCTTCCTAGCGTCGTATATTTTGATAAACTATCATTTTTTTTCATAAATAAAAAGTGGGTTCTCACCCTAACTTTCGATGTGTGTGATTACAATAGCATATATTTGTGATTTGTGGTGTGAGAAACTATAAAACGAAAAGGGTATGTTTTTTTATATAGGGTTCTTATATCCTTCCTAGATATATGTTTCTTACTAATTAATCATGAATTCTGCTTTTCAAATTTTATCACATTAGCCCTTTATCAAGCTATATAGTAATCATAAACCTCAATTCCTAATTTTTATAGCTCAAAACTTTCAACCAAAACAGTATCAACACTTGTTATAACAAAAAGTAGATAGCCAATAATACCATTTGGTACTCAATTCAGTTATTAGTGTTGATAATTATTTATGTGAACTAACACCAAGATATCATAGTCCAATAGGACTTTGGGAGAATTGTTTGGTATGTTTGTCATGTAAATACTTCGGAGATATAATTGAAAAATAGAAACAAGGGATATAACAAAGGTTAATATCAAAAAAATCCTTTAAAAGGCACGCGTAGGATAGACCTTGTCTCATTTAAACATTTCAGAGTAGCCAATAAGGAATTTAATTTTCATTTCATAGTCAAACCAATAGGAATCTCATTTATTTTTATTTATAATCAATTTCGAACCTTCATCGATCCATGGCTAAACCAAAAGGGATCTTATCTATTCCGAGTGTTGACGAGGGAGGGAGAAGGATGGATAGGAGATTTTCGTTGGAGAATAGAAAAATTAAAAAATATTATTTAAATATCAAACCAAATCGAACCATTCGATCTCAAACTGATTGTCGAAAAAAAAGGTGAAGAGGAAGATAAGGAGATTTACTGAAACTGAAAGGAGAGAAAACTAAACAGACAAGCTAATAAATACTGATTGAGCACGTGAAATTAAAACACTTGATATTTGGGTGTTTGTATATTTCATCATAGTAGAATTTTCTCTATGACTTCTACAGATTCCAACGCTCTGTTCTCTTTTTTATATCAAAAATTAATATTTGAGAAACTTGTGTCTATAATTTAGGTTATTGCATTTAAGAATCTCAGCTAAAATAGCTTACCTAACATATTATCTTCTATTCATGGACTTTTATCTTTCATCATATATTAAATATCATAGGAGGTTTTTACTGTCCTCCATAACCAACCATTTCGTGTATATCTAAACTTGAATTTATATTTCATGTATCTATTTGCTCAAACTAATATATCCTATGTTCCAATAGTAGTGTAAGGGACTTATCTCAATGTGCATAGTTGGTAGAGAATATGCTAATGCATCTTTGATTCGATTTTAAGTTGTATTCTTAATAAATAAAATCAATTATTTTGACCTTGAAAATATGAAACTTTGGATTAAGATGCATTAAGGCTTCATGTCAAACTGCAACTATCTTAATTTTTATTAGATTTGACCTTTTTGCGGGATCTAAAACCCGATCATCAAAATGAGTTCCTCACTATAGTAAGGGCGATCAAACATTCCACATGTTCCCTAGATTGATACTTGGGGAAGATAATGCGATTGACTATCAAAGGTCTAGGAATCAATAATAATTCTCTTACTCGAATAATTACTACTCATGCGAAGGATGATCTGAAAGCGATAGAGGCGGCCTACTACAAGAGAAATAGTGTGCCACTCGAACAAGCAATCAAGGGTACCACTTCGGGAGATTAAAAGGCAATGCTCACTGCGTTACCAAGATATGATGATGCTTGAGCTTTTTCAGTGTTTCTTCCTGGATGAAATATAATGTTGTTGAATTCCTTCTTGTTGGAATGGTAAACTAAAATCCTAATATCAATAGAAAGATAAAACTGAATGATCTTTGTCTTTCCTAGTATCGAGTATTTTGATAAACTATCATATATTTTAATAATTAAAAAGTGGTTTCTCATCGTGACTCAATGTGCGTGATTGCAATAACATATATCTGTGGCTTATAGAGTGAGAAACTACAAAAACAAAAAGGATATTTTTTATGTAGAGTTCTTATATCCTTCCTAGATATTTGATTCCTACTAACATCCTGAATTCTACTTTCCAAAGTTTATTACATTGGCTATTTATCATGCTATATAGTAATAATAAACATCAATTTCTAATTTCTCTAACCCAAAACTTATGACCAAGAATGAGTGGCAAAATCGACACTTGTTATAACAAAAAATAGAATCAACACTTAATAAAATCGGAGGCCAAGATGCTACATGAAAAGATCACTAAGAAGGATTAGAAGAACTCATTAGGATTATCACTACAAGAAGCAAAGCACAGTTGATTGCAACAATAAGCCATTAAAAAAATGAGTATGGTAAACCAATTAACAAGGTATAAGCTCCATCATATTAGCAACTTCTATTACAACAACTTTATTAGGTGTCTGAATTTCTTCTATCATGGATAACGTTTAATAGTTTCAATTTTATATAGTGGTTATGCTACACAATATCTTTGTTGACTTCGAATAATGATTAGTGAGATGTTTGTATCATAGTCATGTTCAATTGTCCAAAAGGTTCAAGCCTTTGATTCATCGGTTTTTGGTTGCATAATCTTACCACCATTTGCTTTTAAATTATTTTAAAAAAAAATTGATGTTAATGTAATGGCCTTTAATCATGAATCATGAATTTTTCTACTAAATAACTCATTTGATATTTGGGTGTTTGTATTTTTCATCATGGTGGAATTTTCTCTATGACTTCTCCAAGTTCCAATACTTTGTACTATTTTTCTATATTACAAATTGATATTTTACGAACTAGAGTCTATAATCTTCAGGTTGTATTACATTTAAGCATCTCAGCTAAAATAGCTTGTCCAATATTTTATCTTTGATAATATATCAAACTTTGGAGGTGGTTTTTACTATCTTCAATTATTTCTTATCCATCTGAACTTGAATTTATATTTCATCTATTTATGTGCTCAAGCTAATATAGTCAATGTTCTAATAGTAGCGTAAGTAACTTATCTTAAATTGCATGGTTGGTAGACAATATGCTGTGCATCTTTTATTTGATTTTAACGAGTACTCTTGATAAATAAAATCAATTGTTTTAACCTCAAAAATATGAAACTTTAGACTAAGATGTATCAAGGCTTCATGTCATACTACAACTGTTTCTTAATATTTGATTAGATTTTGTTTTCTCATAGGATTTAAAATTCCTCGCTACATTAAGGGCGATCATACGTTGCACATGTTGCCTAGAGAGAGGAGACTACAAGGTAGTGCTCACTACACTTCTAGAGCATGATGATGCTTGAGCTTTTCCATTGTTTCTTCTTGGATGAAATATGATGTTGTTTTCACGTTGTTGAATCCCTTCTTTTTTGAATGATAAACCAAAATACTAATATCACTAGAAACATAAAACTGAATGATTTTTGTTCTTTCTAGTGTCAAGTATTTTGATAAACTATTATATTTTTTCACCAATAAAAAGTAGATTCTCACCCTAACTCTCAATGTGTGTGATTGCAATAGCAAATATCTATGACTTGTGGTGTGAGAAACTTAAAGATAAAAAGAGTATGTCTTTTTAAGTATGGTTCCTATATACTTCCTAGATATATGTTTCCTACTAACTAATCCTGAATTCTATTTTTCAAAGTTTATCACATTGGCCCTTTATCATACTATATAGTAATCATAAAAATCAATTCTTAATTTCTCTAACCCAAAACATACAACCAAGAGAGTGATAGAATCAACACTTGTTATAACAAAAAATAGATAGCAGCATTACCATTTGGTACTTCATTCAGTTATTAGTGTTATAACTATTTAAGGGAACTCACACCAAGATATCATTGTCCAACAAGACTTGACGAGAACGGCTTGGTATGTTTGTCACGTAGATACATTGGAGGTATAAGTGAAATATAGAAATAAGGGGATATAACAATGGTCAAGATCAAAAAAAATATTTTAAAAGACATGAGCAGAAGATACCATGTCCCCTTTAAACATTTCAGAGTAGCTAATTAAGGAATTCAATTTTCATTTCATAATCAAACCAATAGGAATCTCATTTATTTCTATTTATAATCAATATCGAGCGTGCATCGATCCATGTCCAAACTAAAATGGATCTTATCTGTTCTGAGTGTTGATGAGAGAGAGGGAAAGATGGAGTGCAGATTCTCCTTGGAGAATAGAAAAAAAAATATATATATATTATTCGTAAGGGTGATCATACGTTGCACATGTTGCCCAGGGAGATACTTTGGGAAGATAATCCGATAGACTATCAATTGTCTACGAACCGATAAGAATTCTCTTACTCGAATAATTACTACTCATGCGGAGGATGATCTGAAGGCGATAGAGGCGGCCTATTACAAGAGGAACAGTGAACCACTCGAACAACAAATCAAGGGTGTGACACTTTGAGAGACTAAAAGGCAATGCTCACTATGCTACTAGGACATGATGATGCTTGAGTTTTTCCATTGTTTCTTCTTAGATGAAATATGATGTTGTTTTCATTTTGTTGAATTACTTCTTGTTTGAATGGTAAAGTATTTTGATAAATTATCATATTTTGTCACTAATAAAAATTGGGTTCTCACCCTAACTCCCAATGTGTGTGATTGCAATAGCAAATATCTGTGACTTGTGGTGTGAGAAACTTAAAAAAGGAAAAAAGGTATGTTTTGATATATATTTCCTACTAACTAATCCTGAATTCTGCTTTTCAAAATTTATCACATTGGCCCTTTATCATGCTATATAGCAAATATCTGCCCAAAACATATGATAAAGAATGAGTGGTAGAATCAACACTTGTTATAACAAAAAATAGATAGCAACATTACCATTTGGTACTCTATTCAGTTATTAGTATTGATAACTATTTAGGTGAACTCACACAAAGATATCATTGTCTAATAAGACTTGAGGAGAACTGCATGACATGTTTGTCATGTAGATACTTCAACGATATAATTGAAAATTAGAAATAGGAGATATAACAAAGGTCATGATCAAAGAAATCCTTTAAAAGACATGCGCAGGATAGATCATGTCTCTTTTAAATATTTCATAGTAGCCAATCAAGGAATTCAATTTTCGTTTCATAGTCAAACCAATAGGAATCTCATCAATTTTTATCTATAATCAATTCCTATAATCAATAGGAATCTCATCAATCCATGGCCAAATCAAAAGGGATCTTATCTGTTTTGAGTGTTGATAAGGGAGGGAGAAGGTCGGAGAGGAGAATCTCATTAGAGAATAGAAAAAAATAGAAAATATTGTTTATAAGGGTGATCATACGTTGCACATGTTGCCCAGAGAGATACTTGGGGATGATAATCCGGTTGACTATCAATTGTCTACGAACCAATAAGAATTCTATTACTCGAATAATTGTTATTCGTGTGGAGGATGATCTGAATGTGATAGAGGTGGCCTACTATAAGAGGAACAGTGTACCACTCGAACAAGAAATCCAGGGTGACACTTCGAGTGACTAAAAGGCAATTGTCGCTGCGTTGCTAGGACACGATGATGCTTGAGCTTTTCTAGTGTTTCTTCTTTGATGAAATATGATATTGTTTTCACTTTGTTGAATTCCTTCTTATTTGAATGGTAAACCAAAATACTAATATCACGAGAAAGATAAAACTGAATGATTTTTGTTCTTTCTAGAGTCAAGTATTTTGATAAACTTGCATATTTTTCACCAATAAAAAGTGGGTTCTCACCCTAACTCTCAATGTGAGTGATTGCAATAGCAAATATCTGTGACTTGTGGTGTGAGAAATGCTCTGTGATTGTAATAGCTAATACTTGATTCCAACATTCTGTTCTCTTTTTCCGTATCAAAAATTAATATTTAAGGAACTTGTATCTATAATCTTTAGGTTGTATTGCATTTGAGAATCTCAACTAAAATAGCTTACAAAACATCTTATCCTCTATCCATTGACTTTTATCTTTGATCATATATTAAATATCACAGGAGGTTTTTACTGTCCTCCGCAGCCAACCATTTATTGTATATGTGAACTTGAATTTATATTTCATGTATCTATTTGCTCAAACTAATACATCCTATGTTCCAATAGTAGTGTAAGGGACTTATCTCAATGTGTATAGTTGGTAGAGAATATGCTAATACATCTTCGATTCGATTTTAAGTTGTACTATTAATAAAAAAAATCAATTGTTTTGACCTTGAAAATATGAAACTTTGGACTAAGATGCATTAAGGCTTCATGTCAAACTACAACTATCTTGATTTTTTATTAAATTTTGCCTTTTTGCGGGATCTAAAACCCAATCACCAAACCAAGTTCCTCACTGTATTAAGGATGATCATACGTTCCACATGTTCCCCAGAGTGATACTTGGTGAAGATAATGCAGTTGATTATCAATGGTTTAGGCACCAATAAGAATTCTCTTACTCGAATAATTACTACTTATGCGAAGGATGTTCTGAAGGCGATAGAGGCGGCCTACTACAAGAGGAACAATGTGCCACTCGAACAAGCAATCAAGGGTACCACTTCCGGAGATTAAAAGGCAATGCTCACTACATTACTAAGATATGATGATGCCTGAGCTTTTCCTGTGTTTCTTCCTAGATGAAATATGATGTTGTTGAATTCCTTTTTGTTGGAATGGTAAACGAAAATCCTAATATCAATAGAAAGATAAAACTGAATGATCTTTGTTCTTCCTAGTGTTTAGTATTTTGATAAACTATCATGTTTTTTCACCATTAAAAAGTGAGTTCTCACCCTAACTCTTAATGTGTGTGATTGTAATAGCATATATTTGTGGCTTGTAGAGTGAGAAACTACAAAAAAAAAAGGTATGTTTTTTTTATTTAGGGTTCTTATATCTTTCCTAGATATTTATTTCCTACTAACTAATCCTGAATTTTGCTTTCCAAAGTTTATTACATTGGCCCTTTATCATACTATATAATACTATATAGTAATAATAAACATCAATTCCTAATTTCTCATGCCCAAAACATACGACCAAGAATGAGTGACAGAATCAACACTTGTTATAACAAAAAATAGATAGCCAACATAACCATTTAGTACTCTATTCAGTTATTTCGTGTTGATAACTATTTAGATGAACTCACACCAAGATATCATTGTCCAACAAGACTTGGGGAGAAAAACTTGGTATATAAGTACAAAATAGAAACAAGGAAATATAACAAAGATCAAGATCAAAAAAATCCTTTAAAAGACACAAGCAAAAAAGATCATATCTCCTTTAAACACTTTAGAGCAGCTAATCAAGAAATTTAATTTTCGTTTTATAGTCAAACCAATAGAAATCTCATCTATTTCTAACTATAATCAATTTTGAGGTTGCATCGATCTATGGCCAAATCAAAAGAGATCTTATCTATTCCAAATGTTGATGAGGGAGGGAGAAGGATGGAGAGGAGATTCTCCTTGGGGAATAGAAAAAAATAGAAAATATTGTTTAAATGATAAACCAAATCAAAGAAGAGAAAATTAAACTAGATAGTCCAGTCTAGTTTATTCCATCTGCTCTGACAGGCAAGCTAATAAATATTGATCGAACACGTGAAATTAAAAGCCCTTGATATTTTGGTGTTTTTATCTTTCATCATGGTGGAATTTTCTTCATCACTTCTCCATGTTCCAATACTCTATTCTCTTTTTCTATATTGCAAATTGATATTTATGAAACTAGAGTCTATAATCTTCATATTATGTTGCATTTGAGTATCTCAGCTAAAATAGCTTACCCAACATCTTCTCCTTTATACATGGACTTTTGTCTTTGATCATATATCAAACTTGGAAGGAGATTATTATTGCCCTCCATAACCAACCATTTCTTACCCATCGAAACTTAAATTTATATTTCATTTATCTATTTTCTCAAACTAATACAGCTTATGTTCTAATAGTAGTGTAAGTGACTTATCTTAATGTTCATGCTTAGCAGATAATATGCTAATGCATCTTTGATTCCATTTCAAGGTTGACTCTTGATAAATAAAATCAATTGTTTTAACCTTGAAAATATGAAACTTTGGACTAAGATGCATCAAGGCTTCATGTCATACTATAACTGTTTCTTGATATTTGATTAGATTTTGCCTTCTTGCGAGATCTAAAATCTGATCACAAAAACGAGTTCCTCGCTACATTAAGGGTGATCATACGTTGTACATGTTGCCCAGAGAGATACTTAGAGAAGTTAATCCGATTAGCTATCAAAAATTTAGGTACCGATAAGAATTTTCTTACTCGAATAATTATTACTCGTGTGAATGTTGATTTGAAGACGATAGAGGCAGCTACTACAAGAGGAACAGTGCGCCACTCGAAAAAGCAATCATGGGCAACACTTTAAGAGATTACAAGACAATGCTCATTGCGCTGCTAGGACATGATGATACTTAAGCTTTTCTAGTGTTTCTTCTTGAATGAAATATGATGTTGTTTCACTTTGCTGAATCCTTTCTTGCTAGAATGAAAAACCAAAATCTTGATATCTCTAGAATGAATGATCTTTGTTCTTCCTAGTATTAGGTATTTTGATAAACTATCATATTTTCTTACTGATAAAAAGTGGGTTTTTACCGTGACTCTCAATGTATTTGATTGCAATAGTATATATTTGTGGCTTTTGGCATGCGAAATTAACAGAAAAAAAAAAGCTATGTTTTTTTATGTAGGGTTCTTATATCATTCCTAGATATATATTTCCTACATAAATTATTCTTTTCAAAGTTCATATTATTGAGCATTTATCATGCTATATAGTAATCATAAACCTCAATCCCTAATTTCTTTAGGCCAAAACATACTACCAAGAATGAGCAACAGAATCAACATTTGTTATAACAAGAAATAGATAACCATAATGACCATTTATTACTTCATTCAGTTGTTAGTGTTGATAACTATTTAGGCGACTTTACACTAAGATATCATTGTCCATCATGACTTAGTGAACAGCTTGGTTTGTTTGTCATGTAGATACTTCAGAGGTATATGTGAAACAAACATACAAGCAAGAGGACATAACAAAGGTCAATGTCCAAAAATCCTCTAAGACATGAGTAGAAAAGATCACATCTCTTTTAAACACTTGAGAATAGCTAATCAATAAATTCAATTTTTGTTCAATGGTTAGACCAATAGAAATCTTATCTATTTCCATCTATATTAAATTTTGAAGCTACATCGATGCATGGCAAAACCAAAATTGATCTTATCTATTCCGAGTGTTGATGAGGGAGGGAGAAGGAGATGCACCGAAACAAAGGCTAGAGAGGAGATTCTCCTTGGAAAATAAAATAAAAAAATAAAACATATTATTTAAATGATAAATCAAATCAAACCATTCAATCCCAAATCGATCATCAGAGAAGAGGAAGATAAGGAGATGTACTGAAACTAGAAGAAGAAAAAAAATAATTGGATAGTCTATTCGAATTTATTCCATGTGCTAGACGAGTAGGCTAATAAATACTGTTCGAACACATGAAATTAAAATCCTTGATATTTTAGTTTTTTTATCTTTCATCATGGTGGAATTTTCTCCATCACTTCTCTATGTTCCAATACTTTGTTAGTTTTTTTCTATATTACAAATTGATATTTGTGGAACTAGAGTATGTAATCTTCATGTTACATTACATTTGAGCATCTCAGCTGAAATAGCTTACCCAACATCTTCTTCTCTATCCATGGACTTTTGTCTTTGATTGTATATCAAACTTCAAGGACATTTTTATTGTCCTCCATAACCAACCATTTCTTACCCATCTGAACTTAAATTTATGTTTTATTTATCTATCTGCTCGAATTAATACAGCTTATGTTATAATAGTAGCGAAAGTGACTTATCTCAATGTCCAAGGCTTGATAAATAAAATCAATTGTTTTGACCTCGAAAATATGAAACTTTGGACTAAGATGCATCAATGCTTCATGTCATACTATAATAGTTTCTTGATATTTGATTAGATTTTACCTTTTTGTAGGATCTTAAATATGATCACAAAATCGAGTTCCTCGCTTAATTAAGGGTGATCATATGTTGCACATACTGCCTGGAGAGATACTTTGGGAAGTTAATCTGATTGGCTATCAAAGATCTAGGAATTGATAAGAATTCTCTTACTCTTGTGAAGGTTGATGAAGTCGATAAAGGCAGCTACTACAAGAGGAACAATGTGCCACTCGAAAAAGTAATCAAGGTCAATACTTTGTGAGATTACAAGGCAATGTTCATTACACTGCTAGGACATGATGATGCTTGAGCTTTTCCAATATTTCTTCTTGGATGAAATATAATGTTATTTCACTTTACTAAATCCCTCTTGCTAGAATGGTATACCAAAATCCTGATATCTCTAGAAAGATAAAACCGAATGATTTTTTTTCTTCCGAGTAATTTGATAAACTATCATATTTCTTCACTAATAAAAAGTTTGTTCTCACCCTAACTCTCAATGTGTATGATTGCAGCAGCATATATATGTGGCTTGTAGAGTGAAAAACTAAAAGAAGAAAGGGGTATGTTTTTTTATATAAGATTCATGTATCATTCCTAGATACATGTTTTCTACTAACTAATCTTAAATTCGACATTCCAAAGTTCATCACATTGAGCCTTTATCATGCTATATAGCAATCATTAACCTCAATCCCTAATTTCTTGGGCCAAAACATACGACCAAGAATGAACGGCAACATAATTAACACTTGTTATAACAAGAAATAGATAACCACCATGATTATTTAGTACTTCATTCAGTTGTTAGTGTTGATAACTATTTAGGCAAACTCACGTCCAAGATATCATTGTCTATTATGATTTGAGAATAACTTGGTATGTTTGTCACGTAGATACTTTAGATATATATGTGAAACATAGAAGTAGGAGGACATAACAAAGGTCAAGGTCAAAAAAATCTTCTAAAAGAAACGAGCAGAAGAGACCACGTATCTTTTAAACACTTCAGAGAAGCCAATCAAGGAATTTAATTTTCGTTGCATGGTCTGACCAATAGGAATCTCATCGATTTCCATCTATAATCAATTTTGAAGCTACATGATCCATGGCTAGACCAAAAGGAATCTTATCTGTTCCGAGTGTTGATGAAGGACGGAGAAAGAATAGGAAAAAAAAGAAAATATTATTTAAATTACAAACCAAATCAGACCATTCGATTTCAAACCTATTGTCAGAGGAAGAGAATGAGATGTACTGAAACCGGAAGAAGAGAAAACTAAATCGGATGGTTCGATCTAGTTTATGTCCTCTGCTCCGATGGATAGGCCAATAAATACTAATTGAACACATAAAATTAAAACCCTTGATATTAGGGTGTTTGCATCTTTTATCATAGTGGAATTTTCTTCATGACTTCTCTCGGTTTCAATACTCTGTTCTCTTTTTCTATATTGCAAATTGATATTTAAGAAACTAAAATTTGTAATCTTCATGTTGTGTTGCATTTGAGCATCTTAGCTTAAATAGCTTGCCAATCATCTTATCCTTTGTACATGAACTTTTGTCTTTGATAGTATATCAAACTTCCAAGGAGATTTTTATGGTCCTCCATAGCTAATCATTTTTTTGTCCATCTGAACTTGAATTTATATTTCATCTATCTATATGTTGAAACTAATACGGCCTATATTCCAAAAGTAGTATAAGGGACTTATCTCATTGTGCATGATTGGGAAGCAATATGATAATGCATCTTCAATTCGATTTTAAGGTATACTCTTGATAAATAAAATCAATTGTTTTTACCTTGAAAATATGAAACTTGGGACTAAGATGCATCAAGACTTCATGTCATACAACAATTGTTTCTTGATATTTGATTAGATTTTGCCTTCTTGCGGGATCTAAAATCTTATTGCAAAAACGAGTGATCATATGTTACTCATGCTGTCCAGAGATATGCTTAGAGAAGAAAATCTGGTTGGCTATTAAAGGTCTAGGAACCAATAAGAATTCTCTTACTCAAATAATTACTACTCATGCAGAGGTTGATTTGAAGGTGATAGAAGCGACCTACTATAAAAAAGCAATCAATGGCAACACTTTGAGAGATTACAAGGCAATGCTCACTGTGCTACTAGGACATTATGATACTTGAGTTTTTCCGATGTTTCTTCCTAGGTGAAATATAATGTTGTTTCACTTTGTTGAATCTCTTCGTGTTCACTGGTAAAATCTTGATATCTCTAGAAAGATAAAACCAAGTGATCTTTATTCTTCCTAGTGTTGAGTGTTTTGATGAACTATCATGTTTTTTCACCAATAAAAAGTGGGTTCTCACCCTAACTCTCAATGTGTGTAATTATAATAGTATATATTTGTGGCTTATGAAGTGAGAGACTACAATCAGAAAAGGATATGTTTTTTTACGTAGGGTTCCTATATCCTTCTTAGATATATGTTTCCTACTAACATATCATTCTACTTTCCAAAGTTCATCACATTAAGTCTTTATTATGCTATATAGCAATCATAAACCTCAATCCCTAATTTCTCTGGGCCAAAATATACCACTAACAACGAGCTATAGAGTCATCACTTGTTGTAACAGAAATAGATAACCACCATGACCATTTAGTACTCCATTGAGCTGCATAAAAATAAGAGAACATAACAAAGATCCAGGTCAAAAAAAATAAAAAAACCCATCTCATTAAAACACTTCAAAGAAACAAATCAAGGAATTCAATTTTCGTTCCATTGTCATACCAATAGAAATCTCATCTATTTCCATCCATAATTAATTTCAAAGTTATACGGCGGAAAAGAACATATCAAGGAATTCATTTTCGTAGAAATCTCATCTATTTCCATCCATAATTAATTTCAAAGTTATACCGATCCATGACCATTTCAAAAGGGATCTTATTTGTTCCTAGTGTTGATGAGGGAGGAAGGGATCTTATCTGTTCTGTTGATGAGGGAGGGAGAAGGAGATGCACCAAAATAGAGGCAGAAAATAACATTCTCTCTAGAGCATAGAAAAAAATATTAAAAAATATATTATTTAAATAACAAATCATATCGGACCATTCCATCTCAAATCGATTGTCGAAAAAAGAGAAGTAAAGAGAAAAAGATGTACTGAAACAGGAAGAAGAAAAAACCTAAACCAGATGATCCGATCCAGTTTATGTCATCCACTCCGACGAGGAAATCAATAAATACTAATAGAACCCCGTGAAATTAAAGACCTTGAATTAGATAATTCAACTAGGCCAATGCAGGGATATGCTTCAAATACTGTATACAGCCAACATATAGCCATCGAGTCTTCTATAGCTTGCAAAGGCAATAAAGTATGAAACAACTAACAAATAAGAGGCCAAACTGTTGGATTGTGTTTCACAAGGATTATGGAATCCCAAATAAAGATCATTGGAAGAAACAATTGTTAAAGAATCTAAAAAAGGTAGAATTAACACCAGTGCAGCACCAACATAAAAGGTGATGTTACTCACATAAGATCAACAAAGGGGATCCATCAACAAATAGCTTCTCATTCACTCTAATATGCATATAGCATGCAACAGGCTGCAAAACTCAGTTGATTCACTTAGGTGTAAAGACATTGGATCCATTCTGAAGCAACTGAGCACATTGGATTCATCCAAAAATAAGGATCCCGGTTGCAGTTCATTAGTCAATTCAACATTCACACAAGGCTTGAGTTCCTCAAAACTCACACCCATAAAACTAATACTTTCGGGGTCTGAACAAGAAGCTAAACCCACTGATGAAATTTCACAGAGAGTTATGTTGCATCTTCCGTAAGCAGGATGTTGTATCCACGAACCAAATCTGTTTCAAAGGTCCAAAATAAGATTAGAAGTGATGCAAAAGGAAAACACAAATAAGCATCCAGGATGTGTTAGCTGACTTTTACCTCTTCTGTCACAGGCCATATTTTAGATTCAACTAGTGCCAATACATAAAGCATGATAATGTGCAATGCCACCAGAGAAAAAGCAACATGATCATGGAAGATAAATAAGACTGCTGTTTCGGAACATGAGCTCAGTGAGAAGAAACTTGGAAATGAGCTAAGTCATATTTTAGAAACATGACCTCAGGATTCCCTCACAGATGAGATATACAAATCACAGAAATAAAAGATCTTCTGGCATTATTAGCCATGATTCAGAAAACAGGTTCAGTTTCTTCAGGCAAAAATGACCTATTTAGTTTTAAAAAACACAGGTAAAATATTTGGTTATCCTCTGCCCAACCTTTAAGAAGTTAGATAACCTGGTTGGTCAAAAGATAAGACACAAGAAATGCAACAAGTTGGGTGCCAAATGCATTTTGCTGTGGGTCAGCTCTTGTTAATGGTGGAAATACTAAGTAGAAATTTGGAGAGCAAAGATATCGCTGGTTCTCCAGACTTGAATATATGTAATAAAAATCAAGTGGAAAATAATAAAGTAACCTTAAAAATACTCTTGAGGTATTGACATCAAATTTGACCTCCATGGAAGTAACATTCTATAATAAAGGAAAAATGTTATGTTCCTTCAATGGGGATGTCAACAGATTCCGCAAATTGGCAGAAAAATCACTCTTGTTAAAAAGGGAATCTATGGTAATGACTATAATGGGCATGGTAACATTTGATACCATCAGTTTGCACACTCAAGAATGTTCAGTTATGAAGGCCAGTTATTTATATTCTCCATTGACCATATTATAGTATCATTCCCAATATTTCCACAACACCCAATACAACCAATTATTTGGAATCTAAAAAAATATATTGTAAAAAATCCTGATACACCAGACATAATCGCTTTCCTTGTCCCTTGAGAAGCAGCCATATGGTTGCTCCTCTTGCTTTCGTGTATATATTGCTGGTATTGAATTCTAAGGAATATGTAGACCGGTGATAAGAGAAGAAACTAAAGAAATTAGGAGAAGGAAAATGGCAGTTAAAGATAAACATAACAAGAAGTACAAAGCTATAAACATTACACCACAAGAAGGACGCAGTAGTAAGAACAACAAATGAATTCCAATGACAACCTCTCAAAAGAACAGTCCAAGGGACTTCCAAAGAAAACAACTGGTATGGAGAAGAAGATAGCAAAGCAAAGCATGTCCGCAAAGCATGATCCCACATGAAGATAAGTAAATGATTCTATCCTCATAAATACATCACAAAATTGGAACTAAATTTAGAACACATAATGCAACAGTCAGAAATATCTCATTTTCATTTTAATTACCAAGTTTCACAACTAAAATTGAATTTCAAAAGCTGTGAATTTTATATCTTTAACCACTATTATAACTATTGTGTGATATGGAATGGTGACCCATATACAAACACATACACAGTTCCTAGAATGCAAAGTAACCAGTGTCCATGATTCTCTAAAATTTAATCCATAATGATCCTACCCAAGAAAGCATATAACTGTTATTGCCAAATGAGCTACTTTTAGTCTCTAGGAACAAAAAAGTAAGGATTCACAGATGTTATAATCTTCGATGAGAAGATCATAAACAGTAAGTACCACCAAGAAAAGAGTTCTCTACAGAATCCCAGACAAGCATACTTAAACCTTTGTTTTCTGACTTCGACTGTTTAGTTAAGGTTTTACAATTAGCTGAACATTATACTAAATTGTCTTATCGTATAGGGAGAATAAGTAATAATATAAAAAAAGTGTCAATCAATATATTAAGAAACTTGCAAAGCTTGATATATTATTACATCAAGAAAAATTTGAACTTCTTCACAATACTTACACTAATCATAAACTTCCTTTTTCTTTTTGAAGAAAACTACACTAATCTCAAACTTAAAGCAGTGAATTCCTTTTCCTCCAAGTTCCTATCCAAAGATCAGTTTGATACCTTTTGTAGTTGACTTGTCATACATATCCTTCCGGATGTCATCATTCTCTTCATTGTCATCTGCTTCCTGTCCACCATTTTCTACATCACTTTCACTAGCCGTTTCCCACTCAGAATCATCAGCTTCTGGGCCATAGACATCTCCAGATCCATCCTCGGTAGGAATGCCCCCATGCTTAATAGCTGCTTCTCTGAATAACCATGCAGCATGCATCTGCTTCTTCACTAACCTTTCAGCATAATCAGGAACTTTGTTGTGCCTTAAAGAAAGGTCAGGATCATTAGACTGAGAGCACTCATTAATGAAAAGAATGGCATCTAACAAGCTCTCCTTCACCAATCCAAGCATATCATATGCTTGGGCTCTTCTCCATAAGCTTTTTGCATGACGATTAGGAGGGTTATGTAAGCACAACGCTCGTGTAGCATCACTTATGGCTGCCAGTGGCTGCTGCAAGAGAAGATAACACTGAGCCCTATTGCTGTACAATACAAGTCTTTCCTTTTTGGACTTCATTGGACACAGTGCCAAAGCTTCAGAGTATTTTGATGCAGCCCCTGAAATATCTCCTGAAGAGAATAAAGAGTTTCCTTCAAGCTTAACAACCAATGCTGCAGCTTGTTTTATTTGGAGATCCTCCTTTGGCATGTTCTTCTCCCATTTTATTCTCTGCCTCGAGCTCAAAAGCTCATCAATCTGTTCTTTTGTACGACTGCTGATATAGTTGCGTGCTGTCCCTTGTGCCTGGCAGCGTTCTTGAAGGACATTAACAATGATGTCTCCTAATCTTTTATGATCACCAAGAGCAGAAATTTCTGCTAAATCTGTGAGTGCCGGAGCCGCCTTGTCTATCACCTATTAAATGTAATGAATAGACACTCAAACAACTGTAATAGATTAATGTTGTAACTATTACGCAGGCTTATACTCATTGAATAAAAAATACAACTGAAATCTGATTCATCATGCATGGGCTATGAAGGAATTGATAACAGTTTACTTGAGACCACAAAGCCAACAAACTTCATCTAGACCTCCCACAAATTATTCTCTTTCCAGACCATGCAATGCATCACATGATTCATACATTTTCAAAAGGACTAAGCTGTTCTTAGATTTGAACATAAAGACACTAAGACTATAAAGTTGATATGGTGAGTAAATATTAGCTATAAAATAAATTTTATGACTAAGCTCAGTGACAACATGACTTGGATATAACTGCTTCAAGACTGCCTATTCTACGTTTTACAATTTCGTATGTCCCCTCTATAGCAGCCATCCTGTAAAATCAAGCCACATCTTGATGTTATATAGGTAAGGAATCATTTGCAGGAGAGTTTTATACATACCATATAAATTTGACCAAGATATTTTGAATGGTGTGCAACTCTGATTTACTGAATCTCAGATTAGAATGCCAACATAGCCAGATGCAACTGAAAGAAGTAACTTATGCATATTTGTCATAAGAAAGTTCAATTAGGAAGTTGAACAAGTAAAATAATGCAAAAAAAAAAATCTCTTAGAAGCTAGGAGATGGAACAACCTATGCAGTGCACATTGAAGTGTACAAACTAGCCACTCACCAATCTATGCAATTTCTTTCATGACAAAGCAATAAACAGCCTAATATTTCATGGAATACAAGGAATCTATTATTGCCTTACCTTGTTTGAAGTGCTCTGGTCTTCAAGTAACCAAAGAAGACAGTCGATAGCCATATACTGCCAGTCATCTGATGATCGAGCAATGTTACATAGTGCTTCGATAACACCTGGACAGTTAGCAACAGGACCCCTGCCAAGCTTGTGTTGACAAATTGTGTGCAGCAAACCAATACCTGCTGGTGAGTTCTCATTAACAAGTCCACCCCACATGGCTGGTAATTTGACCAAAAATTCTGGCTTGCATATGTCAAAGAGATACTCTGGCTTAAAAGCAAAGCAATTGATAAGCTGAAGAGACCAGCATTGCAGCTGGCTGGCCCATTCCTCTGCCTTCCTGGATTCCATTTCCATGCCTCCCATACCACGAGTAAGCAGATCACAATGGTAGCTTATTCTCCTATCCACAAACTGGTAAAAGTGAGAATAGACAATCTCTAGAGAACTTGATGCGAGCTGAATGGCAAGCTCGAGGACTTCCCCATGACTTGCAACTGCTGGAAATGTACTAGAATAAGTTGCCAAGTGCCCCAGTGCCCTGACTGCTACCCTCTGCTCCACCCAGGTAAGTCTACCTCTTAAAAGCTCAACCAAGGGAGGAATGACTCCAGCATGAACCGCTCTTTCAGCAAATTCTTCCACATTCATTGAGTAGGAACCTATTATATGAGCTGCATAGTATGGAATATATATGTTCTGGTCATGTGAAAGCCAAAGCCTGTTTTTTAAGCCCTTCCATATTAATGCAGTCATGCATTCAAATATTCCCAAATTAATGAACTCAGGATCATTTGGATGAGCCATGGCAGTGTTCCAAAGGCCACTAACAGGGAGAACTTGGCCATCATCATCCTGTGCCGGAAGCTCTCTGAAGAACTTCAGAATACTTGTTCTACGCTTGCTGGGATTGCCTTCCTTCATGACACAGAAGAAGCAACCTGGATAGGGGCAATCTGATGGAATCTTATCCATGACAAAAGGAACCAGCTATAGACTCAACCTGAGATATATGTTTACAAACTTCAGAAAGACCTGATCCGCATAAACATCACAACTAAATACATCAAGATTAAGTTCTGAAAAAAATTATATCAGATAGAATAGGATCATCAAATGAAATAATAGATCTTTGAACTACAAAACAAGAATACGCTAGATATTTTGTATCTATAAATTGAAAAGAAACACACACATGCATACACATACCAAGAAACTGCTTTAGTTATATCTTTCACCATCAATATCGACAGGAATCAACTGGAGAAGAAGAAAATGAGAGAGGAAAAAGAAACTAATAAAGGGAGTGGACAAAAGGAAGAGAGAAGGGAGGAGGAGGAGGAAGGGAAAACCCTAACCTTATTCACAGGCATCCGCACCCCCAACTCACAGATTCAAGTCACCACTTCTGCAGGGTCTCACAGATAATGATGGAGTGGAAAAGAGCAAGATTTATTGGAATTTATATGTACTGTACACAAGGAAGCACATGAGATCCCAAAGGTTCCCATGAATCGTATGGCATGACAAACAAGTTGTTTGGTAAGGAAGTGTAAACAAACACCAGCCGTAAACATTATCAACTTTTTTTTCAAATAGGTACCTAAAAATTATTAGGAATATGCATATCTAGTGCTTTTCACATTTCATATTTTAGTTTGTGTATTTTCGTCCAGCGCCAACAGATCATGGATCTCATCCAGTGATGCAAATTCATGCAAACCTTGCAGAGTACACATGTTGTGGATCCTTAAATTTTTCATTGTAGAAGGATTAATCAATCAAAATCATATTCAAAAATCAAACAAATTTGCCACAAATGAACTTCAATGTAGAATACTGGGTTTTACCACCTGTTTCCCCAAAAGCCTATTCATATGCAGTACGATCATGAGGTCTCACAGATTGGGCATGAGTTTACAACTAGTCCCATCCAAAATTTTGAGATTTGGGTCTTGGTATAATGAAACAGCAGACCCTCCCCCATTAAAACTAATCCTTTCCTATAATGTATTGGATAAAGCATTATATTACTATATAATTTTTTTATCTTTTTGATAAATTTGCTAAAATATATTTGAATTTGTATTTCTAGTGAAGCCTTTTTATTGAACTTTTGTAGTATATCAAAATCCTTTTATGACTCTACTATTTATTGTTTTTCATGGTGCCTTTCTTTTTTGTTTCTTGTTTTCCGATTTTGATATTCTTTTGCCAATTCCGTTTCGCTCACGGGAATATTATTTATTTGACCTTTTTTTTAACAAATTATTTTTTGTTAGATGGGGTTTTCTTTTAAGGTTTAGTTAATTATACCTCACAAATTGTATCAGTTATTTTATTGTGATGTAATGTCATCATTTGAACATATTCTAAACCTATGCTCAACCCTGACACCCAACCAAATCCAATCTCTTGCGACCAACCCAATCTCCAACAAAGTACCCATTAACACGAAACAAAAATAAAAATCAAGAAAGAAGAAAAGGAATCAGCAATGCGAAGTATATATCTAGAATCAAGAAATAACTCTAAAGATTTACAGATAATTAACTCAAGAAGAGAACGAGATCGACCTTTCCATTCTTTACGTTGTCACAATTTAGCAAGAGAATGAACGAGCATTTGTAATCATTTCGACTATAGATACTAAAAGAAGCCATTTTTTACTATTCAAAATATGGGGCGGGGAAAACAACACCCGAATTGCAAATCTAGTGAATCAATTTAAAAGGAGCATCTTTTCTGAAAGATAGGGTGGGGGAGAAAACAAAAGCCTTGTGCAGCTTCAGAACACCGAGCGATCCATGCCTACGATGTTATTGCAGGAAAAAAAAGGAGTGTCGGTTCAAATACCTCGGAAAGAGCTGTTATCCGAGGAATCACCGTCAAGCCAACGGGACCGATATCAGCCTAGACGCAGTCGAAAGAGGCAGATCAACGGAAAGCAGCGGGGAAATAAGTCTCAGGTTTCACTGGAGCGTGGAGGCAGCGAGCATTAGAAACGGCGTGAGGAACGGAGAGGCGGATGGGAGAATCTAACAACAGATGGCCCCATGAGTCTTACCTTTCAGCGCCCCCTTCCTCTTTCTTTCCCTCATTGGTTCTTCTTTCCCATCAGAATACAAGACGCTCACAGATCGGAGTGCATCGCCTCTCTCTCTCTCTCTCTCTGAGATTTTTTAGGGCAATTTCCAAAACAGCATCTGCACATCGCTACATTACCGGCCGAATCACCGGTGCGTTCGAAAACCGCAGTCTTTAATGGATCCAATGCCACATAATAGGCAGGACGCCGCATGTGTCCCTGGATCTGACAGGTCCAAACCCTTTTGGGACACGGGGCCCGCAACAGCCAACCAATGAAAGATCAAGAGTTCCCTGGTGGTGCCTCAACGAGGACAGGCGAACCAGATCTCCTGATACAGAGGCAAGATCGAATGGCCCATCCATAGGCATGGCTCCATGTCTTAAGGATGTCCGCTATCGATGCCATCTACCCATAGGCACGAATGAACATTCCACTCATTCCGGCCTCCAATATCGATTCATCATCATCCAAACATCGCCTATCCGCCTAATATTGAGAGCCCTTCGAACCTCATGTAATGTTCTTAAGAGATCTAAGTGACTCTCTAATGTGAAATTATGGTAAGTGTTTCAGCTTAGAAATTATATCCCAAAGGCTCCAATTTAAATAGAGTGGCCAAGGAAATATTTCTTGATTTAATATTATTTCAAAGAATATTATCTATGGAGCCGATGCTAATATGCATACCCGATCGATCGATCGACCCTATCTGCGTGACTAGGCTCGAGTCTGGGTCGATCGATCGAATATATCAATCATATCTTAACATAATTAAAATCTTAAAATAATATTAAAGAAGATTATGAGTTGGGATCATATATTTGCCCCCTCTCTACTAAAGTTTAATAAATGCATTAGGCTGTCTCCTAATAGGAACTACACACATCTGCGTATCTATGTGCAGATACAGGATCAGCTTCTCTCTGCCAACCAAAGAGGCCACTCCATTCATTAGCTCAAGCCACAGCCCAAGCATCTCAAGCCCATTTTGAGACTTAAGGGTTGATTATATATTAACGTTGCAATTAGTTATCTTTAGTATTTTAATATTTATATATCTAAAATTTATATTAGGATCACTATGAAAATAAAAATATTTAATTTTATTTCTTTTCACGATATAATTATATTGATGGAAATACTACATTAACTTTTAAAAATATACTAATCGAAATATTATATGTAATTAATCTAGAGTTTGCTTCGGGTGTTTGGTCTAGTGGTATGATTCTCGCTTCGGGTGCGAGAGGTCGCGAGTTCGATTCTCGCAACACCCCCTTGAACTTTGTTTTTGTACTTACCAAAACAAAAATTAGTCCAAAACTCGATAAACCTTAAGAAAAATTTATATTATA
Organism: Musa acuminata AAA Group; assembly: GCF_036884655.1. NCBI lineage: Eukaryota > Viridiplantae > Streptophyta > Magnoliopsida > Zingiberales > Musaceae > Musa > Musa acuminata. The sequence goes on along the minus strand of NC_088346.1, from coordinate 9,966,651 downwards.
AAAGGTAATAAAGAAAATTGAGGATTGTTATTTGAGTTATTGATGCAAAAATCATAAGTAAATGATCTATTTAAGTACACAATCTTTTTTCCAAATTAATCATTTGTTGATGACAAATATGACATTCATATTAAACTCAAATATAACACCTATTATCATGCAAGTCTCACCAAACATAGTGTATAAACAATTTTAAATGGTAAAAAAATTAACATATTTTTTTCTCCTTATATATATATATATATATATATATTGTCGGTGAGCAGCTTCGCGGGGTGACGGTGGCATGAAACGCGGTTGGAGGTGGGCCCACATTAAAAGCGCGCGTATTCTCCGGCATTAAAGTCAATCCATCTTCATCAAATTACTTATTTTTATTCATTTTTCGAACCTCATATATTTTTAGTCCGTTCGACATCTATTCATAAGTTCGTTCGAATCGTTATGATCAGAAGTGTTGACTAGTTTGGTACTGACAAAGTTGTCGGATTGGATCCCGTTTTAATCGATTTGAATGAAAGAAAAATTGATTTTTTTTTCTTAGAAATTTGTCCTCATAGTAGTTTTTTTTTCTAAAGGTGATGGTTTTTAGTGTTGATGGGGACTTCGTTGTCCTGAGATTTAATTTCGACTTCAACAATTCGAATAGAAAGGAAAATCGACACTCCTTTTTAAATTGGTTTAAGTAGGAGTTTTGTAAGATCGATTATAATGTGGGAATAATTGATTTCGTCTTATTTGACGTGTGTAATACGTGGAATAAGAGGGAAAAGAAGGCAATCTGCACATTGATTTAGCTGGTTTTGACCTAACTATGTGATGTAACCTTTGCCGGCCACTCTTAACGCAATTCTCCAATCCCTTCTTTTCAAAGTGTTGTTGGTAATCAAAGATGGTGTCGTTCTACTATGCGTTTTGAGCTTCCACGCCCAATTCTTTCCAAACATGTTGACCTCTCAGGTCAAATGAAGTTCGGCGGTAGTCAATCATTTCAACGATGTGACCAAACGTGTTGACCTCGATGGTCAAAAAATGTTCGGCAGCGGTCAGTTATTTTTCAACATGATGGTGGGTAAGTGGATATAAATTTATGATAAAAAATATATATCTAATCATGGGTCACATCAGATATATGGGAGGAGGATCCAAAAAAATGTTCGACAACCATTTCTTTTTTTTTTTTTTCAGTTTAGAGTTATGATAACGATAAATCTTTGCAATAAAACTATGGGCCCTCGTACGAAAATTACTTATGATAAACCCTTACATAAAACAATAATAATAGCTCTCGCACCTCTTACTTTTCTATTATAGGGTTATAAGTAAAAGGTATAAGAGCTAGATTATCGGAGTCAACGAAGGCGATGATAGATCCAATGGATCCAAAAAATTATTTGATATGCTTTTTTTTTTTTTTTTTCCTATTACGTTCGATGATAACGATAAATTTTTATAAGAAAACTGTAAGCCAAATTGCTTATGATAAACCCTTGCATAAAATTTTTACTGAGGTCAACTATGGTAATGATATGTTCAATAAAGATAAAAATAAAATGATTTTTTCACACAGAGATGCTTTACAAAAAAATTTAAAATTTAAACGCTTTACAAAAATTAGTCAAAGTGAGAGGTTTTTTTTTTTTTTTTTTTTGAGAATTCATCATAAATATAACAAGACAATTAATCTTTCAAAGTTAAGACACCGTGCAAAAAAAAATTTAAAAGTTAAAATTTTTTTATGAGAATTTACCCAAAATATATCATTACAATTAATCTTTGTAAGTTTATCAGTAACCTAATGACGTTGAAACTAGAAAACATGGGAGTCAAATAGTTGATGAAATTAATAAAAAATATTATAGATATTTTTATTTTTAACAACGAGCTTATTGGATGAAATGCTAACATGGACGACATTTATAATTAATAGGAAACTTTAAAACTTGAGAAATTTCAAAATAATTAAAATATAATAAAATTTTTAAAGAAATAATATAATCAACACAAATACCACATGATGAAGGATGAATAATACGACTTTTTAAAAAATTTAATAAAATATTTTTAATTATTATTATTATTATTATTATTATTATTTTAAAAATATTAACTATTTTGGTTGATAAATATTTTGACATTTCATCGTAGGATCCAATCATCTCTTTAATATAGTCAGAATTTAAGTTTTTGCGTGATAGTTAATTGGCATTTAGGCTAAATTGGCCACTAAATTAAAGGATTAGTGGCGTTTGTTACCCTATTTCTTCTATCTTTCAATCCATCCGTGAATGATCACTCTACTCCCACCAACTCCATCTTCTTTCTTCTGAGAAAAGGTTGGTGATGCTAATGTACAAACACAAAAATGCAAGAACAAAATGAACACTCGATGCTTCAAACAAAGATGTCAAACATGGAATAATTAAAGACGTCATTTATCATGTTATGCGAATCGAATGAGGCCAGACACCATCAAACAACTGAAGCAAGTTTTGTCTTGTTCAGTGCATCATCACTTTAATTTCCCATCTCCTCTCTCTCTCTCTCTCTCTCTCTCTCTCTCTCTCTCTCTCTCTCTCGTGTTCTTATCCCCAATCCACACCTTATTACATTTTTTATGGTTACGTAGCTAGAAGTAATAAATAACATGGAAAGTAAAATGGTGATGAGAAATATTAGGAGACCGTAATGCTCTTCCCAAATTACACCCGCAATCGGTATCTTGCACTCTTCCCGTTATACCCCTGTGATACGCTTCCGATAATGCCCCCGAAAGTTTTAACTCTTCTTCCCGTCTTCTCCCCCTTCGTAGTACGCCTTCTTCCTCCTCTCCGCGCGCGCGCACGTGCAAATCACGAGGAAGCACGCGGCGTAGACGCCGTGCACGCGCCAGTTGGCCCGCGGTGCCTCGCCGCTCACCGCGCGGTGGAACACGGCCGCGTAGTAGTGCACCCCCACCGCCAGGCCGATCACCATCTGCGCCAGGGCGAGCGCCCGCGCCGACGCACCGCCACCGCCGGCGTTCTTGCCGCCGGAGAACACCGCGACCAGGTCGGCCAGCTGCAGTACCAGGTACATTAGGTAGCCGGTCGTCTGCGCCGCCTGCGTCCAGGTGTAGGAACCCGGCGAGGTGGCGTAGAAGAACCGCAGGGGCTCCAGCCCCGTCGCCAGGGCGGTCAGCGCGAGGGTGGCGAAGTAGATGGCGAGATAGGCCTGGATGAAGAGGAGCAGACGGTGGAGGGAGAGGTAGGTACGGAGGCGGCGGAAGAGGAGGGTGAAGAGGAGCAGGGGGAGCGCGAGGAAGAGGGAGGAGAGCACGGGGGCAACCTTGGGGGCGAAGCTCTTGCCCACGTAAGGCTTGACGCCTTCGGCGATGCCGCGGTTGGCCGCGGAGATGTAGGCCTTGGAGGTGGTGGAGAGGCGCTCGAGGTCGGGGAGCAGGCGGGAGGGGAGCTCCCGAAAGTCGGAGATGAGATCCGTGTGGTCCATGTCGTCCATTGTCTCCATCCAGGGCGTCGATTCCTCTGGCTTCGCCTTGGGCATGGACGGCTTCGTCGCCAGGGGAGGCTTGCTGGGTTGCTGCGGTTTGGGAGCTTTGGGGGCGGATGTGGTCTTGATCTTGGCAATGGGCGGATCAAAAGCCGATTTTTTGGAAGATTTGGTGGAATTGGAGGTGGAATTGAGAGATTTGAGCTGATCTTTGGAGGATTTTGTCAGATTGGACTTGATAAGCTTGATGGTTTTGAGAAGCTTGGTGGAATTTGAGGCTTTCAAGGTGGCGTCAAGGATTTTACCGAACTTATTCTTGGTGGTTTTGTTGGATTTGGAATCCATGGCGATGGCGGCGGCTGCGGCAGCTGTGGCGGTGGAGTTGGTCTTTTTGGGCTTTAAGAGTTTGGTCTGGTTTTTAGTCCCCAAGAATGGTTTCTTCTTGACGAGTGTGGGATTCTGAATCTTTTCACCTTCCTCTCCTGCTTCAATCATGGATCTTTTGCTTGAAAGTTGTGGCTTTTGTGACTTCGAAGCAGGGGAAGTGGTGGTGGTGGTGGAAGAGGAGGAGGAAATGGTGAGGCTAACATGGAGGAAGAGAAGCAGCAGAAGAACAATAATGGTTGAAGAGGAGAGGGAGGCCATTTGAAGGCCTGATAGATCTAGAGTTTGAAATTTGGGAAGGAAGAGGGTGAGGAGAAGAGATCAGGGGATGCAGTGAGACTCGTCTAATATATATGGAACGCCAGAGGGAGGAAGGGGAGGAAGAACAGGTGGGAGGGTGTGGGGATTTCAAGTGGGAGCCGAACCACCGCATCTTCTTGACATGGCAGGAAGGGAAGAATGGCCACAAGGTCACATGGTGGCCGTGTGTGGCGACAAAGTGGGGGAGTGAGAGAGGCAATGGAGTCAGCTGGTCTAGTGATTAGAATAGAGTGGCAGAGACCACTGTAGGGGAATGGAAAGTACAAGAAATATCATCCTGGTTGTTAGGGTATATGTAAATCAATTCCTCCCTCCCCAGTAGATGCAGCCTTCCTGTGGCTCTTCTGTCATCCACAGTGCCCAGAGGAGTGAGATCTTCGGATCATCCTCGATGACTTCTGGTTATGGGATTCACCTAAAGAGTTCTCCTGGAACTTGTCTTGGCTAAAGTCAATGTTTATATGATGTTTAGAAGTGAGATTTATTATTGTTTCTTGCAAAAGTCAGAGTAGGCGCAAATTCTCCCAATTTGTGACCTACCATAAGATCTATTATATTGATTGGTAAATGTTCCAATCTATTATAGATCGCAATTGTATGACCAATCATTGTGGTAAAGAAAGAAGTTTGTGGTGTTCATCAAAGTCAGCATCATTGATCTTGCTAGGGGCGTAGACAATTTGCGTCTGCGGCTGTGTTCTATATGTCATACCGAACTCAGGTGATCTCTATCTTTTCTCTTCCTTTTATGCTTGTCTAAGCTTTTGATACACCATACTCTAGCATCCAAGGAACACCATGATTTATCAGTTTAATTATGTTTGCAGAAACAAAATATTTGTTTATTTGCTTTATACTGCATTTATGTTTGATACTTGACATGTAAATTAGTTAAGCTGGCAATGCAAGCAGCTATTTAGCTGAATTTTTAGCATAAACACCAGCATGATTAGGGACACTTTGCTCATAATATCAAAGTGAGAATGACTTTAAAGTCTTCAACAACTTGTGCTGCAAATTAGGTCTTCTGATGATTACTTGATTGATTAATTCTGATACATGGCCAATTTATTTATAAACATACACTGAAGCCAAGAATGTACTATTTGTAGTACCTCAAACCTCTTCAAGATCAGGTGGGGAACCAACAATCTAGCAAGGACTGGTTGATCAGACATTATATGGACAACTGTAATGGCTTTACAGAAAAAAATGGGAGTGTGGTGGAATTGTAAGACAGCTGACAAGTAGACCACACTCCCCAAAGAAAAATGGACCATCACAAAAGTAAATTTTATCCCACAGAAGCAGACTCTCTCTTCTAGTAGTTTGGGTTTTCTTTCTTTTTGGTTGATGGTTGTTGTATGATTTCTTTGTTTCTATGAAGTATCTTCCAACAGGGAGAAAGGTGAAAACATTGAGTTATAAATCCCATAGGATCACCTTAAGAACAAAATTGTAAAAGCTCAGACACTGCATGTTGTAGAATTGATGTTGTCTCCCTGATTTCTGTGTAAACAGTATGGCAAGCAGAGATTAAAGTATCAGCTGGGACTTGGAAGACACCACTCGTGTTTTTGGATCCAAAAGGGTACGATGAAGTGTTTACCATGTATTACCCTTGACATCTTTAGGAATTCGGATGCTATATAACATGATAGGCTGTTCTTTTGGTACTCATCAAGAGATGCAAGGAAACTGCTCTAGAAAGTTGAAACAGGCTTGTTGAATAAAAACCTTTCTGGTTTTCGATCATGAAAAACTAAAACCTCATTTATATGATGCCAAGCATTAAATTAAAATACACCTAATAATTTAAGTTTCCTTTCTTGATAAGGTCTGGATTATAATATCCGACAAACTGATCCTGGATGTAATAGGTATCAATCAGCATGTCTTAATATTTCATTTCACTAATGTTCAACAAACAGAGAGAATTTTTTGAGGGGCTTCATTGTAAAAATTTTAAAAAAGGTTGGTTGGATTGTGCCTAATAAGTCCATAATTCAATCTCAAACAGTCCATTTGAGACAATTTAGGACCATTACAAGTTCCTGTGATCTGTGGCTATCACTGTGCTTCATTTTGCCAACATTTTTCTTCTATGCTCCTTCTGTAGTTAACCCCTAAAACATGCATGACATTTCTTGCTTCTTTTACGATTCTCAAATCCACTCTCGAGTGTGATTTGCATCAAAGCTCCATCCTAAAGTTTCTTGGTGCAATCATATTAGCAAAATCTACATTTTGTTTCAAAGAGTGATAGTTAAGATGTAAAATTCATAAGTAATTTCTATCTTTTTTTTTTTTCTTTGGATTTGTTGAAGAAGTGCCCCACTTTGGTCAATAATCCACATCTTTCTTGTAACAGGGGGCCTGGAGTAGTCAATGCAAAGGATTTTAATGTACATTGTGATGTCAGGTGCTATCAGACATACACAAACATCTAAAAGTCAGTTTCATCTTTAAGATCATCTTGTGGATCATTGATATGAAAAGTAGTGCCATGAAGATTTTTTAAGGGCCCTTATTTCTTTCTACTTATTCCTCATGGCCATCTAAACCATGCAGAGAGAAATGAATTTTCTTTTCCTCTCATATCCTAAATCTTTTGTCTTGTTTATTTATCAGGTGCCTCAACATGTTTAGCACAACGGTCTAGGCACATTAAATCTTTTCATCTGATTACTTAAGCTGGCTGGTGATGCTTCAGTGATCATCCATGAAGACAGGTATCTCCAAACAGATTCTCTCTAGTAAGCTCAAACATCTAGTTGAATGAGCTTGGTCTTAGAGAATGTAACTAGACTAGTGTAATACTATGATTTCCAATCTTTCGTATTTACAGGGAGATTCTTGATTTTGAAATTCGAACCTCCACGTAAATAGCCTATGTGCTAAATAATCTGCAAATTTGCTGCAAGTACAGATATAGTCAAGTCAAGTAAGATCAAATTGCAGGGAAAACTTAGTCTAGGTTAAGATATTATTGGCCTCTAGTCTTAAAGTTGGTGAAAAGGAAAGGTCAACCAACTCCATTATAACTTCATTTCATATCCTCTTCTTTTTTCTTCTTCGATGTGCATTACATAGAATCAGTCGAATCCTGCCCGAGGCCAAATGATGGTGGATCCACTAGGTTGTTAGAATGATGCCATCATTTGACAATTAGGTTCTTCAGGTCCCACTGGTGCCATACTGTGTCATGCATGTATTATTATCCCTCGTTAGGCTTGTCGACACACAACTCATGAACTATTGAAAGGAAGTTGAGCAGATGGCACAGCTGGCCAAACAGCAACAATTTTCAGGCTAAATGGTTCATGACTTGGTGCCAAAATGAATAAAATTTACACCTTGCAAGACAAAAGACTCGTTTCATGACCGAATGCGTCTGTTTGATGTTGTATGTCTCTGAAAAAGCATTACATATTGATCTGCATTTGCTTTGACACACTTTGTTCCATATATATCAAACCACTGTCTTCTTAATCTTGTTTCAGTTACAGCAGAGCGACATGTCTATGATTGTTTTGCAGGGCACTTCGATTTGTCTTCTATCATCTGATGTCAGAAAGCTTCCCCCCGAGGTTTCAAACATTCAATGAACTAATGCTTCACCAAGTAGCCACATCAAGAGGGCAAGAACTCAGGAGAGACATATTAAACTCGCTATCTGCTTAATCTTATTTCAGTTGGAGCAGAGCAACATGACTATGATTGTTTTGCGGGGCACTTCTATCTCGTCTTGGACGACCCAATGTCAGAAAGCTTCCCCCAACTTACCTACACTCAGTGAACTATGCTTCATCAAGTAGCCACATCTTAATTGAACTTTGGGCCAGTGACATATCTTTACTTGAAAGCTGTGTGAAAAGAAGACCAAGATGAAGAAAAGGTGGGAGAATCCTTCAGAAGCTTTTCTAGGGTTCTAGCTTGTGCTGAAACCAGGAGTTTAACGCGGAGAAGTGAGGGTCCTCAGCCACATGAAGTGTGTCAGAGCATGTGAGGCTTTTGGTGTTGAACTCTCTAAAGCAAAGAGAACAAGTGCTCTCAGGACATTCATCAATAACTCTTCTAACCACCACAAGATATTAAACCTGCAGTAGTTTTTAGCTTGTTTCATACAGAGAAGATGAACTTTGACTTTTTCATCTTCCAGCCATCTGCCACAAGAAGACAATGGCAAAAGCTCTCAGTCAGCCAATGGATGGCATTGACTTGTAGATTATGGTGCACTACTCGGAGTTTTGAGTCTATAATAATATTATTATTGGGATGCTGATGACAAGATGGTGAAGTGTTACAAGTATACAGCACTGCAGGAAACTATGGATGGAAAATTTTTACCGTCTGCAGAACAAGAACTGGAAGAACTGTTTTCCTTTTATAGTAAGGAAATAATAAAGGGAGAAAGTTTGAAAAAAAATGGGTTCTCTCTTTTCTCAAAGAGAATCTCATGTATTAAACTGAACTTAATTCATAATAAGAATAAAATAATTTACTTTTTAAATAAAAGAAAATTGATGAAGATGGGATTTAAGTCTAAAACTTTGCAATATACTATCAAGGTGTAATAAGTCAAACTTTGCAATAAGGTTTTGAATTTTTGGTAAGAAGATCTGGTACATCATCATTAGACCAATATTTAGGGTGTAATTAGATTTTTATTATGAAAAATAAAAAAATAATTTATATCATTATTTTCAGATAATATTTAAGTATATTAATTAAAAATAAATTTAAAAATTCTGCTAAATTAATGAGAATAAAATAAATATTGGACGAGTTGATGTAAATAGATATATGAAAAAAGAAACTAATAGTTGTAATATCTGAAAACAAAAAAGAATTGTTAGACTGAGTTGATGCTGGAATTATTTATTAGCTATATACACCAATATAAAATTCAACTTGCAAAACCCTTCTTTTTTCTTTTTTTTTTGGTAGGCTCCAAATAAGCCACAGGCCCATGACTGGCCCACAAAGCCCACCGATGGCGCACAACTTCACAAGGATATCATTTATAATATAAACAATTAATAAGTTGATGATTATCTCTATACAGATTATAAAATAATTTTCTCAAATTAAAAATAAAAAATTTGGAAAAATAAAATATTTCATTTTAAAAAATATTTAAGAACCAAAATACTAAAGCTATAATTATAAAAATAAAATATATAGTTAATAAATAATTACCAATAATCAAATAAAAACTAAAGCTTAATATATAATATTTTAATGCAATATTTAGCGTTGGCTTGGAGGGTCGGCGGAGCGAGCCAACCCTATAGATAGTTCCACAAATTATGTCGGCCATATGTCTTGATAGCCATACAGCACCCACCGACATAAGGGGTGGGCATGGCATACATAGCCAACCGACCCTTTTAATCTTCAACTTAACCCCCTCCCGTTCCTCATATAGCCCACCCGCACCAGGCCTGGCTTCCTATCTCCCGATGTGGGACTATCGTCCTCCACCCGCTTCTCTCATCCTCGATCTCGCGCGAGCTTCCTCGGCCGGGAGCACACCCATGCCCAGCTAATCATCGGCGCGAGCAAGGGTTTCTTTGCGTCAGGGTTCACCTTGTGGGGGAAAAAGATCGCATCTTGCTTGGGAATCGGAGGTAAAGATCGCATCCTGGATTTCTTCCGCCGGCATCTCTTTTCTAAATTGGATGATTATATGATAGGTTTAGTTCCTCTTCCTTCAAAAGAAAAACACAGGTTTAGACTTGATTTAGTGAGGTCCAATCAATATTGTGGACCAGTGCTTTAGACATCAGTGTGACCTGGGAGATTCAAAAGCTTCCTCAGCCACAGCAATTGCTGCCATTCAAATCGGATAATAATAATTTATTGCTCCTTCTAACGCGAGAAACAAAATAACACTTTGAAGTTTTAGGCACACTAATATAGAAGATTAGCGCACTGTAAAGTGAAAAGGATTCATGTTTTACACACCCAACGAAGCTTCTTCCTTTCCAAACTGCTGCCTGATGCTTGGAAAGACTGAAGTTTACAATGAGCTCTGCAACTGTAGAGTTGCTATATTTATTTCTTTAGAGGAGAAACACTTTTGAAGCAGTAGTATATACAAGTATTTACATCTTTTTGATGGGACAATTTCTGGCCTCGACACCATCCCATCAATTTCCCAAAGAACTGAGGATGAAGATATGACCCAATCTTTTGTGAAGATTAAGGATATTTGTTTGAGACAATTTGAGTTCAATAACTTCTTCTAGTTGTAGTTCATGTCTCTAAATGCTACAAGATCTGTTTAAGTGACCCAAATAATCGAAAATTATCTAAAATTTGTTTTATTGGATTATTCTCCAACTCAAACATTTGATAATACATAAGAGAGACATTCATAAGAAGATTTGGTATAGAGCCACACAAAAGCATCATCATTAGAAGACCAGTTTCAACAGCTTAATCACCCACTGGCATAAGTATTTGATTTTGATGTGATCATTGGATATCTTTGATATGAAAAAAAATTATAAACCAGTTTTACATTTTATATCCATACTCAACAAAACCTTGAAAAACAAAAAAACAAAAAAATATGAAATACTCATACTCGAAATCCATCCACTCGAATCAAGATTTAACTCTAACATTTCTCTCACATAAAAAAAAAAAAATTAGAAAAAAATTATATAATCAAATCGAGACTACACAATTTTTCTTATCTTATTGGGGATTACAAGAATTTTTTGCTGCATTAGTAAGAGAATGTGCAACATTATTTCAATCTCTATTGATGTGTAAACTTACCAAACACATTAATTTTCTTGGCTAGCAGTGATACATCTTTACAAAGACTTATTAAAAGTCAAGAAGTCAGAGTGAGTATGATAAAAAATAAGTTTCAGTTTAAATGAATCACTATTTGACGAAGAAATTTTGAAGTTCCTTATGTTTGACTTTCTTGAGTCCATCCCAAATCGGTCAGCATTCAGTCTCTTGGGGATTGGTGCCAAGATATCTTTTGCACCTTGAAATAGAAATAGAAACTCATATAGAAATATGAACCATCACAAGGTAGAATCGACAGTCTTTACAGTCCTTACTAGCAGAATTGGCTTAAGTTTGCAACAGTAATCGGCGGATGACATCCTTCAGAAATAAGATTACAGAACAGCACATTAAGGCTGTCAGCGTCAACAACGAGTGTAGAAAACAAAGAAAAATGCTCACATACACAAAAAGCATTTGCGAGTGCAGTCTTGTCATCCTTTACGAGGCTACCGCCGGCGTAGAAGCCGAGTTGCTTATGCACAGAACAACAAGATGTTGGAGAAGCCAAAGCCACCTCCGCCGACCATCCTTTGCCTTGTGGATAGAATTCAAAGCAGAAGGTGCCGATAAAATCGATGATTGCCAATATAAATTATTTGTTTGCGTGAGGCATTCTTCCCGTATTAATTCTTAGATGTGGCTGAGCTGATACAATTCGAAACCTGGCTCTTTGTCTTCAAGCTTCTTTGCTAACTTCTCTTTGAGTTGGTCTACGAGGCTGACAAATGCAGTGCGAAATAATGCAGGAAAAATAAGATATTTTACGAGAATATTTTTTTCCACTGAGACTAAGATATTCTTAAACGTTTAATTGTTTCAAAAACTTTATACCTGAAGCTTTATATTTAATGATGACTAATGTTGAAATCAACAGAATCGGCAGAAATAACTATTTCAATTTAGAATGGCAAATATGCTGTTTTTAAGGGAAAATTTGACAATAAGCTCATCGGCTATGTTTTATTTGCTTGGCGGCTGCCACCTCCGACAACTCCGCCGCCACCTCCGACAAGTCCATGTAAGAGCTCCCGCCCACCTCCACCGCCGCCGCAGCCCTCCTCGCCAGCTCCCGCGCCTTCTCCCTCCGCGCCCTCCCCTCCTCGCCTACCGACTCGGCCACGACGCGCGCCAGCTCGTCTGGGTCCGGCACCGAGTCGCCGCCCTTGCATGCTTTCACCCCCGTCCCGACCTCCTCCTCCAGCAGCCTGGCGTTCGAGAACTGGTCCGCCCCCATCGGCCACGTCAGCAACGCCACCCCCGCAGTCACCGCCTCCAGCACCGAGTTCCACCCGCAGTGGGTCACGAATGATCCCACCGCCGGGTGGTTCAGTATCGCCACCTGCGGCGCCCACCCCTGGATCACTAGCCCTCGCCCCGCCACCCGCTCCTCGAACCCCTCCGGCAGCGGCACCACGCCCCTGGTCGCCCACACGAACCGCGCGCCGCTTTGCTCCAGCCCCGCCGCGAGCGCCGCCGCCTGCGCGGGCGACAGCTCTGCGAGGCTTCCGAAGGCCACGTACACCACCGAGCCCTCCGCGCAGTTGCCAAGCCAAGCGGCCACCTCCTCGGCACCGACCAAGCTCGGCCCGCCACGCTCACCGCCGCCTCCGGGAGGCGCCAGGGGCCCCACGCCCCAGACGCGCGCGTGGCCGAGGTCGTCCCGCAGGTGTTCCAGATATGGCTTCTCGATCTCGGCGAAGGTGTTGAATACGAAACCCCAGCTGCCGATGTTGGCCAGAAATGACGCCTTTATGAACTCCGACAAGGGGTCGCCCTCCTCGTACCTCCGGTAGATGCCCGAGAGGTGGTGCCAGGGGTAAAGGGGGGATCTTGGGAGGGAGGGGAAGGGGACGAGCTCGTCGGGGTCGTCAGGATCCGATATGTTTGGCATCCGGCGCCACAGCGAGTGGACAAGGGCGAGGCAGAGCGCGCCGGAGGGGCTGAAGACGAGGTGGGGGATTCCCAGCTCGGTCGCGAGGCCGTTCGTCCAGCCGCAGAAGAAGTCAGAGAGGACCGCGGTGGGGGGATCAGTCCAGGAGCGGGCCCAGCGGAGGAGCGGGTCGTGGAGGCCGCTCAGCTCGCGCATCAGGAGGCGGACGTCGTAAAGCGGCCCAGCGTTCTCCACCCCGGGGGGAAGGTTGGTGTTGTCGGGGAAGGGGAGAACGAGGGGGGCGACGGCGGGGCAGCGAGCGAGGAGCGGGGAGAGGTGGGGAAGGTTCTTTGGGGTGACGACGAAAGTGACGGCGAAGCCGTAGCGAGCGGAAAGGAGGTGGGCGAGGTCGAGGAGGGGCAGCATGTGTCCCGACGCCGGGAACGGGACAGCCAGGACGTGGACCCGCCGCTGCAGGTTCGCCATGAGCCGGCGCTCTCCGCACTCCTCTTCCGTCTTATCTCTTTCGAGGACTGCCGTCAACATGCGCGTGATGTCAGCGCTGACGCACACACGAATGACAGTAGCGTGGAACCGCAAAGCGACCACTCGGTTTACAACTCGATGATGTGGCGGCGTCATTGACCTAAGCCGGAGGAACGAGGTTGGCGTAGTTGCGAAGATTGTGGCCCACCGAGCACGTGTCTCGGAGCATCGATTTTGTGACACGTCGATGGTGCGTATGTCAGCCGTGTGGTACATCACGATCGGCCACATACATATTCATGAAATACAAAAAGACAAAAGACCAAATACAAAGGCCGAAGGAATGCGTTGACGGTGTCGATATATCCTATATATTCATGAAATAAATAATTGATGTGGTTTGAGCCGTCGGTTCTGGTCTTCCTGACCATATAAAGAAAGACGGGTTCCCAAGACGCCTATTTTTGGGAACGTCAATGATGGCCTGTTTCGGTATGAAAAACTTTGGGAGTCCCAAGTTATCTTACTCTTCCGACATGCAGTATTAGTAGTGGATCTTAAGATTTTTTTTAATTATCATTAAAAAAATATTTATTTGAGGATCAAAAGAATCACATCAAAAACTTCACCCGATCTTAATTTTCATTTCAATTAATTGAGAAGCATACATGTGGTAACAGACTTCTCGTGAAGTGGCTTAGAATCGAATTGTACTAATTCAAACGTTACCAATATTTTTTCCGATGAATTATGATTATATTTTTTATTTAAAATAATTTTATGATGATTGGTCAACCAAATTCACCATTCATATCAAATATCATATTCTTTTATTCTACATATTATAATCCAAAATTGCTATAATACTTTACCGGGGATCTCTTATCGATTGAAGCGTTTCCCTTGCACTGCACTTCTGAGGTAGAAATCCAACAGCTCCATCTCGGTCGGATGAAACCTGAAACCTCGTAGATCAAGCTCCGATCCTTTTCTGTCCATTTAGCCAGTACACAGTATTCCTCACCTGGTGCCTGATTTGTGTCGCTTGAGGAGGAACGGAAGGTTCATAAAGTGCTTATATAGGCACCTCCAAAAGCCACAGTGAAGTCCGAGGAAATGGATGGAAAGACACCAATTCCGATTGGGAACCCCCGCACTCAAACACAAACACAAAGCCAGTCAGAAAGAGCAGTCATTGTTCATTTACCGCTTTATGGACTTGACTCGTTCCAACTCAAAGTGAAAGGGATGAAGGTCCATAAAGCAGTTCCAGCGTTTAAACCCAGGCGGTTGTCAGGTACGGATGTGTCGTACTATGGATTGTTCCTCCATTAATGACAAGGGTGTGTTGCTTCCGAAACAGTATCGATGAGTTTTGTTAATCGAAGAAAACTACGTTTTGGCTGTTATAATGATTATTTCTTGTTTTTGTTGGAAAGGAAGAAATAATTCGACAATCTTTCTTCTTATAAATCAATCGATAAAAAAAATCACCACTAAGATATTTAATAAAACCAATTTTAAGAAGTAATTCAAAGCATCACTGAAACTTTATGGTGGCATTGCTTTCCTTCCATTTTGCCTTTAGACTTGCTCATTACAAGGAGAGTGTTTTCTAGAGGAAATGCACAGGTTCCTCGGAGAAGAAGAAGAGGAAGAAAAATGAAGTGCGTCAAGAATTCTCGACCACTGTAGAGGAACCAGGAAACATCCCTTCCATCACTTTTACTGGGTCCAAGTCCAGCACTTGGAATGCAACAGGTCAAGACGTCCAATCTGCCATAAAACTTAGACCCCACTGGTTGACCTTAAACAAACCACCATTGCCTCCTTCCTAAGTTCCAAACCACAATCCACCCAACACTCCCTTCGGATTCCTCCAACACTAGGGATATTTTCTTCACCAGGCGGAAGTGGGAGGAACATCTCATCCTCTAGAAGCGGCGCACTAGTTGTGGACTAAAAGTTGAACTCCTTGTAACTTTCCAATACATCTTGGATATATATATATATATATATATATATATATATATATATATATATATATATATATATATATATATATATATATATATATATATATATATATATATATATATATATCGTCTCATGATGGCAGCTGGCCATCACCATCTATCAACGAGCACCAGCCATGACTTCCGAGTCTTCCAAACCTCGGTGCTCGTCGTCATCGTCGTCCATGGAGGAAGAACAGATGGTAGCACTGAAAGAAAATTATGATCGCCTTCTGCGCTACTAGGCAGGTCAAACGGTCTACGGTCTTCTTGGCCTTAGATCATTGTTTCTAGTCTTAGAGGTTACTAATCCACTTAAATGTCAATAATTCATCATAGGTTTTACCAATCATTTGATAAGACTAATTTAAATAATTAAAATTAGATAAAATAAAAGATAAGAATTTAGATTAAGATAAATAGATAAGGGTGATGAGATTTGTTGGACTACGGTGAATTTTTTTATTATTTAAAAAATTATATTTTATTTTTTGACTAATATAAATACTTATTTTGGGATGAATCCAAAACATTGAAAATACTATTCATTTTTTTATTTTTTTCTGAAGTTTTTTTTTATAAAATCAATAAGTGTGATATGATATGAAGAAGACAAATAAAAGTAAGTCGATTAAAAAACTCAATAAATCAATTTAAAAAAATGGTTGGCATTAGAGTAAATATCTCTTACCAGCTTCTTTCTATCTTCAAAAGTGAAAATTATCAAATTTGATAAAAAATGATTTTGTTAAGTATGATATATAGGATCCTAATATTACTAAAGATTAAAAAAAATCAAATGAATAAAAATATACTAAAAAATATAAGAGCTCTCTACATGCTACAATTAGAAATAGATAAGTCCCTATTTTCTTGAATCATGTTAGCATCAATATCAACAAAAATCTTAAAAATATTAAAAAGTGTGTTTGAAGGCACAAACAAGGTAAAAACTCTAAAGCTTCAAATTCTTCAACTTGAATTCAAAACTCTCGTGACGAAAGATTCTAAATTCATCACTTGTTTTTTCTTAAAAGTTTTTTCTATTGCGAACTAAATAAGATCTTATAATAAAAACCTAAAAAATCAAATAATAGTAAAAAAGGGTTTATTAAGTTTATCTCTAATATTTGATATAATTTTTATTATTATAGAAGAAGCTAAAGATATAAGTATATTATTTGTTGATGAATTAATGAGCTCGTTTTTAGTTCATGAATAAAAAAATAAATAGATCTCCAAATAAAATTTTAAAATATACTTTTCAAATGAAGATAGATCAAAAAGACTAAAAGAAAATTTATAAACTAAATCTCAAGGAAGATATCAAAATGGTAGAGCCTTTGTATGATCTAGCGCAGGAGGTAGTGGACAAGGCCAATCATATGAGGATAACAGGAACTCCGATAAATGTAACAAAGATCCTATCAATGTTTTTATTATAAAAACTTAGACATACTAAAAAAGATTATTGATATAAAAATAAAAATCCAAATATTTCTATTTGCTTTTAGAGTAAAAAATATGATTATCTTGAAAAAATTATTAAAATAAAAATTAAGTAAATTATCATGAAGAAAATAATAGTGAAAAAAAGGATGAAGAAAATATTTTTCGATATCTAATGAAGAATATTATAGATTTGCTTGGTTTTTCAATAGTGGATATAGTAATCATATGATAACGGATAAAAGCTTATTTCAAAAACTTGATAATTCAATTAGATCTTCAAGAAATGATGGTAATGTTTAGGTGGAAGAAAAGGAATATTTTTTGTGAACACTAAATTTGATAAAAAAAATATATATTTATGATGTGATATTTATTCTTGATTTAAAATAAAAATCTCATTAATATAGGGTAATTAATAGGAAAATATATTATGCTATTTTTATGATAAAAATATTTAATTAATAATAACAAATTAAAAATTAATAGCAATTATGAGGATTATAAAAAAAAAAATTATTTTCCTTATTATTTTCAGATTTCTAGTTGCATACACTCACAGCTACTACTATTGATAAATTGATATTATAGCATAAAAGATATGGTCATTTGAATTATGATGAACTATAATTATTAAATCAGAAGAATATGATAATTGATTAAATATTTTTATTATTTATAGATGATTGCATAAGATGATGTAGGTATATTTTCTAAAAGAAAAAATTAAAGTCTTCCTTGTTTTCTAAAATTTAAAACATATATAAAAAAATAAAGTGGTTGTTTTATTAAAACTCTACATACTAATAGAGGTGTTGAATTTATTTCTAAATATTTTTTTATTTTTTATAGGAATGCAAGTATTCATTGGGAACTAACTACAAGTTACATCCCAACAAAATAAAATAGCAGAGCAAAAGGACCGAGAAGTGGTCAAAACTGTCATATGTTTTCTTAAAGAAAAAGCAATACTAAAGTAGTTTTGGATAGAGATTATGAGTACAGTTGTATATTTATTAAATCATTTTTCTACTATAAGGAAAAATATCTTATGGAACATGGTTGAATAGAAAACAAGATATAATTCATTTAAAGGTATTTAGTTGTATTGCTTATTTTTATATTCCTATGGAAAAAAGAAGTAAACTTGATGATAAAAATATTAAATACATATTTTTGGGGTATAGTAATAAGATTAAAAAAAAAGATTTTATAGAAGAAGAAATCAATTACGCACATGATACATTGATTATTGTTAATATTTCACTAGAAATTTTTCATATTTTGAATGATTAACTTTTAGTTTCTCCTATTATGTTCTTCTCATTATCCCTAAAGTTATACATAAAGCCAAGATTGTCCACATCGCATCTGTATTATTCTATGTTTGGAGATGCTTTTATAGGTCGAGAATTAATTAAATGGTGTTATCCCTCATATTTCTACCCAATTATATAGTTCTGATTGTTTATTCTCTCGTTCACTGATTTAAGTATTGGAGGGACAATGTTGGGCAACCTCGGCACTAGCCTCACATGCAAGTTCATTGACGAACAAGAGGCGACTCTACTGTCAAGATGCAGTCACGCAACTATGAGACAAATCATCTCTAAAGGACACTCGGACAATTTAGCCTAAAGAGGGAATCTTACTACTAGAAAGATCCCATACTACCTACCCCGTTATCTTGAATTGGGTCCCCATCGACAAGATCGCTTTCGACCGAATCACCTATGCAGTCTCACCTCACCAAGTCTCTCACGTCAGCTAAGAAGAGACTGGGGTGATCTCACTTCATTAAGTCTCTCACGTTAGTCAGGAAAAGACATCCGAATGAGTTTGCACCTTCGATAGTGAACCAACCATCGACGATATTCATGACATCATCAAATGAAATTTTCAAACGATATAATAGGATTAAAACTGATGATCAATCAAAACCTGATACATGAAATATAGTTAAGTCTAGCCAACATGAAATCATCAAAGCATGCTATGCGACAATAATATGAACCAAGTTTAGACCTATAAAAGAGGATATCAAAGTATTGGATCAATCCCTTATAACTCTTTGAATTAAACCCATCCGTTTGAGCTCTTCACTAAAATCTGATCCAATACAACTCTAATTAAGAGTACTATGCTAACTCAAAATGTGATCCAACACAATCTCTAATCAAGTCTTAGTAATTTTCTACGCTAGACAACATATGAAGCTTAACCAATCGACCCAATTGACCATATGAAAGAGGCCTTGTTCTTAATTTATTGATTTAAAGATATTAATATTCCATGGTAGCACGGATAGAGCAAGATGTTCACCCTCTGCCATGCTACAATATAATCTACGATCTTTTTATCTTCTAATATATGTTTAGAAAAATTTTGGTCCGATGGAGGATGAACATATGTGGTTTCGATTACTAAGTAAAATGTCATTCCCTCACCATTTCATAATTTTCTTACAGTTTGATAATATGATATTATTATGTGCATCAACGGACAAATTTCTATAGGTAATTCACAATCAGGAGAGCAAATAAAGACCTAAATCAGTGATTAAATTTCTCATTTAAAAATTATATAATATATATTATATTTGATGCAAGCTAAACAACGAAGTCGTTGTAGTATAGTGGTGAGTATTCCCGCCTGTCACGCGGGTGACCCGGGTTCGATCCCCGGCAACGGCGTTTTTTGTGGTTATTATTAGTGCTATGTAGGCGTCCTTGGAGAGGCCGGCCTACCTGTCGGCGGTAAACTTCGTGTTCACCGGCAGGATAGAGCGGGGCATCGTCGGGGGCACAGGCAAGTTCCGGATGGCCGAGCTCGTCATGGAGGACGATGCAACATCTTGAGCTGCTTTTTGTTGCAATTAATGCGGCTCTGCTTGCAGCTTGTTCTACATTAGTACATTGTTCTTTAGAGTAAGGAAGCTGCCAATGGTTCGTCTCCTCTATCTTCTCGTGGTACCGAGTGTTATGTTTGAGGTGGTAGTGAAGCGAACTTGCATGTGATAGTTGAACGAAGAACACCGTTGTACGTCTACTACTTTGTCTACAAAAGCCCACAAGACCCTCATGCCTCTCCACCCAATCCCCCATCTACCTGTTCACTTCCTGCAGAAGGTTCTCCATGGCCTCCTCGCAATCTCCGTCCTTCCCTCTCCTCCTCCTCCTCCCCCTCTTCCTCTTTGCCACTGTTTCCATTGCGAGAAGCAGCCATGAACACAGAGAGAAGATAACCCATCTCCGCTTCTACTTTTACGACTACTACGGTGGCTCGAACGCGACGACCGTCGGCATCGTCAGCCCTCCCGGCAACAACACCTTCGGGAGTATCGGGGTGGGCGAAAACATACTGAGGGAAGGGCCCCAGTCGAGTTCCAAGCTCATCGGGAAAGCGCAGGAGCTTACTGTGCAGGCATCCTTGGAGAGTCCGGCCTACCTCTCGGCGCTAAACTTCGTGTTCACCGCCGGAAAGTACAACGGGAGCAGCTTCTCCATCTTAGGCAGGGCATTTATGACGGAGAGGATGGAGCGGGGCATCGTCGGGGTCACCAGCAAGTTCCGAATGGCCCGAGGCTACACCATCAACAAAATATGGGTAAAAGAAATATCCAAAAAAAAGAAAATGTTCATCGTCCACAAAAGTAGATACTCCCCTTTGTTATTGACCTACTTATGTTGATATGGAAATGGTCACATATTTTTTTTTCTTTCTTGATGGAATTGATTTATGGTATTTATCAGTGGCTATGGACGAAAAATCCCTAAGGGTTACATACGATGAAAGGAGCATGTAAGTCCATAGTAAGAAGAAGGCTATATGGCCAGGCTGGAAGGTTATGTGGCACTTGGGTTGACCTCTAAAGTCAAACCCTTCCTTTGGAAGCTGACTTGGAATAGATTATTTACATCTAACTAGTGGTCTAAGCTTTTCCACTCTTAGCTTGATCCTTGTTTTATTTGTCATCTCTGTCAAGACTCACTCAAGCATATCTTCTTCGAGTGTTGACTTGCTGTGTTTGGATAGTGGAGATTTCAGATTTGTGCTGTTCATTTTGAGTGATGAAGTCAAAAAAGGTTTCTTTTTTTCCTGTTTCAAAAACAAAAGTTGACTCGACGCCCAAAGTGAGAGGCGTAGGCTTCACGCACAAGCCTTTTCTTGGCCGTCCGCAAGTGAACGGCTTTCTTCTTACTAATCATTTATACTGGGTCAAGAATTCTCCGCCATTGGAGGGGAACCAGGAAACATCCCTTCCATCGTTTTTACTGGGTCCAAGTCCAGCACTTGGAATGCAACAGGTCAAGAGGTCCGATCTGCCATAGAACTTTGACCCCAGTGCTTGACCTTCTTCAAGAAATCACCACTGCCTCCTTCCTGACTTCCAAACCGCAGTCCACCCAATACTCCCTTCGGATTCCCAAGGCCGAAGTGGGAGGAACATCTTATCCTCTAGAAGCGGCGCACTAGTTGTGGACGAAACGTTGAACTCCTTTGGACTTTCCAAGTCTTCCAAATCTCAGTGCTGGTGGTCGTCGTCGTCCATCGAGGATGAACAGATGGTAGCACTGACAGCGAATTATGATCGCCTTCTGCCATGCTACTCGGTATGTCATATGGGTTACGGTTTTCTTCGCCTTCGAGAACTGTTTCTAGTCCTACAACTTGGCTACTAATCAACTTCAACATTTGGTATTAGCA
Organism: Musa acuminata AAA Group; assembly: GCF_036884655.1. Classification (NCBI taxonomy): domain Eukaryota; kingdom Viridiplantae; phylum Streptophyta; class Magnoliopsida; order Zingiberales; family Musaceae; genus Musa; species Musa acuminata. Next base: position 9,945,114 of record NC_088346.1, on the reverse strand, counting down.
GTAGTCTTCTTGCTTGACGTTTAATATTGATGCTGTCATTAAACCCAAAAGAACAGTCTTTCTCTTATTATGAGGGAATAAAAGAAGTGGCTTATCAATTCAAGATTCATCATGCTATAGATAATTCATACTACCACAAAAGGACTGGTTGTTTTTTGTTGCTACAAAAATAATAGTAGAGTGATTACATTTATCATTTTGATTGATCGAACTTACTATATCACGTTAATACAGGGATGTAATTCTATAAAAAATTTAATCAGATGAAAAAATTTAAATGATATAATAGGATTAAAATCGATGATCAATCGAAACCCGAATATAGTTATAACGGTGACATGATACTTCTGTAATATCCGACAGATGGAGCTTAAACATCCGACCCAATTGGCGTGGCCATATAAAAGAGGTCTTTTGTTAATTTATTAAATTAAAGATATTAATATTTAATGGTTAATTTATCTTTTATATATATATATATATATATATATATATATATATATATATATAAAATAAAAAGTGATACAAAATCTATATTCTTCTTCCTATTTCTACCATAAAAATAGAAGGATCTCTGCCCGCCGCTCAGCACAACACCGTCTCCTCGCGGATCCGCGTCCGCCTCTGGGCTTCTCCATTGACGACAGTCGCTGAGCGCAGCCTCCTCTCGTGGATCGCCCTCCGCCTCCGGCCTTCACCATCGACGATAGCCTCGCCAGAGGTCGCCGCCCTCGTCGATGTCCTCGACCAGTGGCCGAAGCCGGACGCCTCCCCGCTACCAAATCAGAAGGGATCTCTCTTCCCTTTCTCCTCCCCTCCATCGCTCTTCCCTGTGGCCACGGATTTCCCCGCCTCCGCTTGTTTCCTTTATGCAAAAGGCTGATCTTCTTTGAGCATAGCCGAGTCCTCCTTCCTCCGGGATCTCGTCGCCGTCAAGCTGCTGGCCGCTTTATCAACGCTCATCTCATGCCGTCGCGCTGCTGCTTGTTCACAGTCTCTGCCTTACGGAGCTAATCGAGTTTCTCTTTTAGGTCAGTCTTTTTTACCTCTCATAAATATCTATATCTAATTAAATAATAAAGTCGTTGTAGTATAGTGGTGAGTATTCCCGCCTGTCACGCGGGTGACCCGGGTTCGATCCCCGGCAACGGCGTTTTTTTTGGCTTATTATATATTATACTATGGCAAGTTTATGATACCATCTATCTTGTTGACCACATGTAAGCCTTTCTTTCTTTCGCTCTTCTAAGGATGTTTTTTCCGGAAATAATAAGGTCCTTATTATATTATACTATGGCAAGTTTATGATACCAAGTTTCTTGTTGACCACAACACATGTAAGCTTTTCTTTCTTTCGCTCTTCTAAGGATGCTTTTTCCGGGAAAATGAGGTCAAGCTCGTTAACCCAAAATTCATCATCCATTTCTTTATTAATAATTTTCTTAAAAATATATATAAATGACTCTAATTTTTTTATTTTTACAAAGATGTGATAACATGAGCCCAAAATATAATTACTTTAAAGGGATGATCGTCTGAAGGATACAACTGACTAAAATAAGTAAGAGTGTTTATTGTTAGACTTCAGAATAGATCTGTCATTACACATATATTACCCGTAGACAACCTAGTTGTAGACAACTTAGCATCACAAGATTATTGAGGTTTAATTTATGAAATTTGTTCATTGCTATTTGATATCTACTAATGTCTTATTTGACTTACATGAGGATTCTGTTTAGAGTAGATAAGAAAATATCATTTTGGATTCTGTTGAAACCATGATGTTTAAAGCCATTGATAGAGTAACTTTTTCTCCGTTTGACTCTTTCTTAAGATGTATTTTTCCATAAAGGTCAAGCTTATCAACCCATCAAATTCATTATACATTTCTTCGTAATAACTCTTTTTTTAAAATATATAAATAACTCTCATTTTCTTATTTTTTACATAAGTTTAATAACATGAGCCTAATCTATTAAGCTCCGGATTTTATTAACATAATAATCTGAAAGGATATGATCATTTTAAAGATATATCCGACTTAAATGATATAATAATTTAACGTTACAACTAACTTAAAAAATATAATTTTTTTAGGGCCCAATCTACTAAGGTCCAGATTGGATCAACATGATCATTTTATTGCTATAGTTAAATAAAAAAATATAGTTATTTTAGAGAGGTGGTCATCTCGAGGGCACGATCAACTTCAAGAAGTGGTTGACCTATCATGGTCCAGACATTGTCAACTTGAGTGAGTTGGGGTGTGTGGGATAGATTTATTCTTATGCATATATTAACATTTAACTACTTGTGATACATGTTCAGGCATGCTAGCATATATTAGGTTTAACACTGGAATAATTAAATCTAAATTTTAAATTAATCATTTTAAATTCTATATGGTAAATTAAAATTCCATAACCAATGCCCAACTTTAATATCATTTTATACTTTCTAATATTTTTTTGCTCTCATAAAGAATATATCTCAGCAATATATATATATATATATATATATATATATATATATATATATATATATATATATATATATATATATATATATATATACTACTTTTAAACACTCTAATAAAAAAAATATATTATTAATTAAAAGTAAACTTAAATGAAAAGTAAACATATATGCTCACTCATCCCCTATATAAACCGAGTTGCACTCCTTCCTTTTCATCTCAATCTTGATCGGGAAGAGGTTCCATCTCGATAAAGGATCTATGGAGGTCATCGTTCATGGAAAAAATGTCGATTCTATCGCTTTCAGAATGACTTGCCTTCCATAGACCTCTCTTATCATTTGCTTTGTATAATAAAAAATAATCTCACTATGATTCTTATCAATATTTATATTCTCGCTATTCCTATCATAAAAATATTAGGATCCTTCTACCCACCACTAAGCACAACACTCTCTCCCTGTGGATCCTCTTCACCATCGACAACGGTCTCTATAAAAGTTGGCATCGCTATTAATTATAATGCTATTTTATTGCCTCTCATAAGTTTCTATATATAATTAAATATCAAAGTCGTTGTAGTATAGTGGTGAGTATTCCCGCCTGTCACGCGGGTGACCCGGGTTCGATCCCCGGCAACGGCGTTTCTTTATACTATGGCAAGTTTATGATACCAACGTTACAATATAATGTTTGGCAATTATATATTACTAACAGTGTTATTGGCGCCTCTACTAAACTCGTGTTGACCAGTCAAACTTTACCCGTCCGTCTTCTCCATCACTCTTGTAAGGATGCTTTTTCCAGGAATAATGAGGTCAAGCTCATCATCCCATCAAATTCATCATCCATTTTTCTATTAACAATTTTCTTATAAATATATGTAAATGACTCTCATTTTTTTGTTTTTGGAAAGGTGTGATAACATGAGCTCAAAATATAATTACTTTAAAAGGATAGTCATCTTGAGGACATAACTGATTTGAAGAAATGATTGATCCATCAAAGTTGAGATATTATCGACTCAAATGAGCAAGAGTGTTTATCGTTAGACTTCGGATTAGATATATCCTTAGGCATATATTGCCTATCGATAACTTGACATCACGAGATGATTGAGGTTCAATTCGTGAAATTTGTTCATCTTTATTTCACATCTACCGATGTTTTATTTCACTTACATGAGAATTTATGTTTAGAGTAGATAAGAAAATATCATTTTGGGTTTATGGGTTATCAATCATTGGAACCATAATGTTTAAAGCCACTGATGCATTTGTCACAAAGAGGTCAAGCTTATGAACCCATCAAATTCATTATCCACTTCTTAGTAATAACTCTTTTTTAAAAATATATAAATGACTCTCATTTTCTTGTTTTTTACATGCGTAACATAAGCACAATCTACTAAGCTCCGAATTGGATTAACATAATCATCTAAAAGGATATGATCATTTTTAGGATATATTTGACTTAAATGATATAATGATTTTAACGCTACAATTAACTTGAAAAATATAATTATTTTAGGGTCTAATCTATTAAGGTTCAGATTGGATCAATATGATCATTTAGAAGGATATGATCATTTTTAGGATATGTTCGACTTAAAGAATACAATGATTTTAACGCTATAGTTAACTTAAAAATATATAGTTGTTTTAGAGGTGTGGTCATCTTGAGGGGAGCGTGTAAGTCGAGTTAGCCTTGACTAAAGTCAAGTCTGGTTTGCCTAATCCATTGGTCTGATCAAAGGTAACTTTGATCTCAACTAGACCTGAGCTTTTGTCTGATTGAACTGAACCTAATAGACACCCCGCACAATTAAATCTAAATTTTAAATTAATCATCTTAAAGTCTATTTGGTAAATTAAAATTCCATAACCAACGGCCGACTTTAATATCATTTTGTACGTTCTAATCTTTTATGCCGAGTAAATCTCAACAATAAATAAATATATATACTTTTGAACACTCTAATAAAGAATAATATATTTATTATTAATTAAAAGTAAAATTAAATAAAAAGAAACCAGCATACCTTATTAGATATGCTCCCTCATCCCCTATATAAACCGAGTTGCACTCCTCTCTTTTCATCTTAATCTTGGTCGGGAAGGACTTCCACCTCGATGAAGGATCCATGGAGGTCATCGTCCGCGGGAAAGCGTCGGTTCCGCCGCTTCCTGAATGGCTTGCCTTCCGAAGGTCTCTCACACCATTTCCTTTGTTGGCCTTCTTCCACATGCAATCTCCAATGTCATGAATCTCAAACTATAGACATCCAACTCATTGTTGGCTCTGCTAGCTATGGCTAAGGTAGACAGTATTCTGGAGCCATGTACCCCTCATCCGTGCCGAATCTGCCATAAGCAAGTCCTGATCCATGAGCCTGGCAAGGTCCACAACGCCTAACTTGGCTTTGAATGCCAAATCCTGCAAGATAAACAATTTGATGGTGCTGTAGGGAGGTAGGAGTTGGCTTGATGTTGGCTATCAAGACAACAACAAGGCATTAATTGTTGGCTTGATGTTGCAATGCACCACACACTTCCCATAGTTCTGTGCCTCACACGTTACTCAAAGTGCTTCATGGTGCGATAGAGGCAGGAGTCGACGCTTCCGCTGGGCATGAACCGGTAGCACCAATCGATGAACTGCACAAGGTTCCGATCACCCGATCGACTAATCGTCTGTCTTATCTTTTGATCCCTTAGAGATGATCCTTTCGATGGTCACATCAAACCTCAGCTCCTTCAACCAACCTTTGTAGACTGACCCAAGTCCTCCTTTTCTCTCCTCGATGAAGTCTCTTGTTCCGGTGATCAACTCTCCACGGGGGAACCTCTTTGGCCTTCTCGCGCTCTCGAACTCGTGGTTGGTGGTTTCGTCGTGTTCCATGTCTTTCAGATCCAACACTTTTCTCTACTACGGTCCTGCTTCTTAGATGTTACTGAGTTCTTGCTCGTCTACGAGTTCATGGCCATGCCCAATGGACACCTTGATTCCTACCTCCATAGCACCAAGAAGCACTCTGAGTGGCTCGCGAGGCACAAGATTCCCCTACCTCCATAAAGAGTGGGAGCAATATGTTTGGTGCACCGCAACCTGAGCGTTTTCGGCCTTGCAAGACTCGTGGACCATGAACATGACATGCAGACGACGGCTTTGGCAGGGACGAGGGGTTACATGGCCCTGAATACTTCCTCACCGGCAAGACCAACAAAGAGTTGGATGTCTACAGCTTCAGAATCGTAATATTGGGAGATTGCGTGCAGAAGGAGGACGATAGAGCCTGTCAGGGAAAAATGACATTAGAATTCAGGTAAATCTGGCTACATGTGTGGAGAAACGATGAGACGTCATCGAGGTGATGATGTAGGCCTTGCAGAAGTCAGTGTTGGTGCACTCAGGTGAAGTTAATCCCTAGGTTAGGTAAAACGAGATGAAAATGAAAAAAAGTTAACTAACATAGACAAAAAAAAAAAAAAAAAAGGCAAAATACAATTGTTGCTTTGGACTTATGTACATGTGGACAAATCAAAAGACCGGTCTTATTTTCTCACGATCATTGCACATAGGTCATGTGTCAAATGATAATTGATCGATAATATTTTCTCTATCAGAATTGCTGAAGCTCTTGAACAATGTGATACTTAACTTAGTGGGTCCGAGCTCGAGCTCTACCGAAAGATTAACGATATAGAGAGAAAGCTATGGCATCGACAAAAAACTTGATGGTGGTCAAGACCGGCACTCAGTTGCCCTCCTTGATGTATCTCTGCAGGCGCAAGAGTGACTTGGACCAAATGTGCTAATTGGAAATCTTGTATCGACTTGGTTACTCATTGTAGATATTTTCCTGACATTATTATTGCACCTGTAAGAGAAAATAGGGATTATTGGTAGATATTAGATAGCATCTCCGACAAGATAAACTTGATAACTATTGTTCTTTGACTGTTAATGAGTTTGTTTCGATTTGATTTTTGAAAAGCTAATAATTTTATAGGCAAAACAGATTGCCGACAAGCTCACAAATATGATATTACTAAATTATTTGAACCAAGAGCAAGAAATAAATAAAACTAGCACTTGGTATGAAATTTTATTTTTGTAAATAAATAAGATTTTTAAGACAGTACAGGAGTTCAAAGTCTTTTGTAATGATCAAACTCAAGATAAATTAGATTGTTATAAGTTTAACAATCAGACTAAATATCTCTGTGAAGGCAATATCTTATCGTTGGTGAAATCTTTTGGCCACTAGATGTGTTTTGTATTTGACAACGGATCCAATTGGGTTCTGCTTAATTCGAAAGATCTATTTATATCCTAATTTATGTAAAAAAAATTTATATATATATATATATATATGTGTATATATATGTGTATATATATATATATGTATATATATATATACATATATATATATATATGTATATATATATATGTGTATATATATATATATATGTATATATATATATATGTGTATATATATATATATATGTGTGTATATATGTATATATATATATATATATATGTGTGTGTGTATATGTATATATATATATATATATATATATATATATATATATATATATATATATATATATATATATATATATATATATATATATATTCCACCACCACCTTTCCCATCATAGAACGCCCATGTCCGCATGACGCGTGTCCAAGACTACACATCCTTGATGTCGTGGTACACGTGGCAGTGGTGCCATCATCTTATCTAAGCACGACGCATGTCCAACAATACTCGTCCCCACTATGGTGCTATCCAAAGGTTTGGCTCAACCGCATTAAGGCGGGAGACTGAATTTGTTTAGGGTTGGACTCAGCCGCGTTGAAGGTGGTTTTTGCCATTGTGAGGCATTTCACTTGGGATATTATGTACTACTACCTTATCCTGATTACTTACACTCTTTTTAGTTGAATCCTCCTCCGTGGGCTTGATATGCTTGGGGATCCGAGCCCCCCCATCTTCTAATGCTTATGCAGTTGCATAGGGGTAGGCGATACGATCTTCGCCATCATTGTTTGCATAGTCCTTAGGCATGTCATTATGTCAAATTAATGCCTATTAGGCAGGGAGTTGTCTTTATACAATATTCTCCTACTCTTTTTCCTCCATCGCTACTCTTGCTGTTGGCTATTGAACACTTTAGCGCAGACCAAGATGTTTTCCTCCTCCAACGAAACTCCATCTTCTCCTCCAGGGTCATCCTTATGATGATCTTCTGTTCACCTTCCATTCTCTTTCTCAGGGCTAGGGGGAGAGCGTTGAAAAGTCGATTGTCTCCTCTTAGAAGGTGGTTGAGGTGAGCTCTCTGTCTGCGAGGAGAGAGCCTTTTGAGACTCCCACTGTCCCACGAGACATAGTAAAAGTGAGGGAGGCCCACGACTATAGTTCTATGGTAATCTCGCGATAGTTGGATAGGTGCTGCGTAATCGTTTTCGGGTTCCATCGAAGTTTGTTATGTTCGTCCCTGGGGATAAGGTTCATCCCTTCCATTATCTCCCCAAGGGGTTCTGTCTCTCCATCGACGATGTGTAGGTGGGGTTACGCCTTCCTCTTCCTTCGGTGGTGGCTTCTTGTCTGGGATATTGGTGGATCTTACCTTCCCAAATGGCACTACATTCTAAGTATTTCTTAAGGGTTTTCCTTAGGGTATGTGATGACGTGAGGGTGGTGCCATTGTTGAATCCTAGATTTTGATGATAAAATCAATTGATGAGTTTATAAACTAATGAGCGCTTAAGATAAGTGACGTAGGACTAACTTTGATCATTAAAAGACAAATCGATCGAAGTAGGAGAATTGGACGTTAGGCCAAAGTGGATCATGTCAAAGATTAGGCATCAAGCTAGAAGGATTGAGCATTGCGCCAAGATCAGATGTTGCGGAAGGTCAACATGTCGATAGATTGGGCAATACATCGAAGAAAACGATGACACACCAGAAGTTTGAACAAAGTGTCAAATGAACTAATGGTATGCCGAACAATATAGGATTCATGATAGTAATCGTTTGTGTCTTGATCGAAGTAGCTTAGAGTTTAATTGAGTTAATTTTGGTATAACTATGTAAACTTAATTAAGGTCTCATTGGACTTGAATTAGGATTGAATTGGGCCTATTGGAAAGCCAATTAAGTGATCTGAAGTTCAGACAAGTAGTGGCATCGTTAGGCCAAGCGATGGAACCACTTGTGAGTTAGAAAGTATGAAATGTACTTTTTCAAAAAACCCGATAGTAGTATTGTCAAGGTTAACGGTGGAACTGTCTAGTGTCAAGTGATGGTATTACAAGAACACAGTCTCCGAAACTGTATCAGGCGATAGTACCACTAGTGCTCAGTGTGACATACAGTGGTATCATCAGTACCCGAAAAATTATGGATTTAAAATTTTGACTCAATTTCTTAAGCCATTTGGGGTTTATAAATACTCATCTCATACTAGTCTCATGTTAGTTGAGAAACAATAAAATCAATGGTTTATAAGTCTTTAGCATCATTCTTATTTTGTGAGGTGTCTTTTGGGGCTCACCCCGAAAGGAGTAATTCATACGAGTCTACCTAAAATGGATAATTCCTTATGAATCTTCATACTTATACCAATAATAATAAAATATAAACTAATAGTCATAAGCCCTCGACTATCAGAGGGCCTTGATAAAGCTAGATAATTTCTTACGAGCCTTTGTTTCAAGCTCATTAATATCTAAATCCAAATTTAATCTAAATTTAAAATTTATTTTTATTTATGTATCTAAATTCGATCTAGAATTTTCTTTTCTCAAATTTGAGACAAATTTGATTAAAGGATATTTTAATCCATTTTAAGCGGATTGCATAAACCCGACCATAAAAACCCCTGACCCCTCGAACCTTCCCTACCGTCATTCCATTGGTGGGTCCCGCGTGCTCTCTAGAACATTTTCCTAAATCGTCTCATTTACATTGCGACAGGTAAGTATTAGCGAGCCCGATATCCTTCCAATTTCAAAAACACGAATCGCTGTTGCATAGACCGGTTGGATCAGCCCCTACTACTAGCATAGGCAACGAGCATCCTTATGGCTTCTAATCGAGCCACATGAGCGAAGGTTTCTTCGTAATCAATACCTTCTTCTTGGTTGAAACCTTTGGCTACTAATCTAGTCTTATTTCTAACTACGATACCAAATTCATTTTGCTTGTTTCTAAAGACCTATTTAGTACCAATAACTAAATGGTCATTTGGCCTAGAAATAAGCTTTCGCACCTCATTTCTCTCAAACTGATTTAACTTATCTTGTATTGTGATAATCCATGAATCATCTTTCATTGCTTCGTCAATACATTTAGGTTCAATTTGGGAGAGAAAAGTGGTGTTGGCACAAAAATTTTTAAGAGAAGAACACGTTTGAACCCCATTAGATGTGTCTCATATAATTAGCTCCTTAAGATAAGCATATATATACTTCTAATCTTTGGGTAAGGATGTTTCGGAAGTGGATGCATCCAAGTTGCTACTTGGAGAAGGAGTTTTATTTAAATTCAAAGTATCAAAATTAACATCATCATCATCAAAATTATTTTTCTTAATTTTAAAAATCTCATTAAAAATAATGGGACCCACTCTTCGAAATCAAGATTCTTTTATTAAAGATACGAAATGCTTTAAAAATCGAAGGATAGCAAAAAAAAAAAATATTTCTTCATCGGATTTAACATTAAATTTTCCTAAGACGTCTTTTAAAATATTTACGCCCAAAAATTTAAAATATAAGCATCTTACTACAAAAATTTCTAGTATAATCAAGATTCTTTTATTAAAGATACGAAATGCTTTAAAAATCGAAGGATAGCAAAAAAAAAAAAAAAATTCTTCATCGAATTTAACATTAAATTTTCCTAAGACATCTTTTAAAACATTTACGTCCAAAAACTTTAAAATATAAGCATCTTACTACAACCCTAAAAGTATCACGGTCGAGGTCACGTCCCATAAACTACCAATTGATTGGGACCCACTCTTCGGGTCCTTGAGGAAGCGACATCAGCCGTGAAGTTTGCTGCTCACTCGGTCCTGCTGGGTTGACGTTCATCGACGGCGTTCCTTCGGTCCCGTTTTCTTTACCCATCCACTGTTGTGCGACCCGCTGCCGTTTGCTGCCCAATCAGCTTCTGATCAGTTTCCTAGTTAAGTTCAAGAACCCGTTTTCCGCTGAGCGGTCCACCACGCCTCGCGCGCCGAGCACGTGCCGACCCGCTTCTTTCGTCGCCTGGAGAACCGCTGCTTCGCGTCGCGACAAGATGACGTGGCGGAATTGAGGGCCCGAAGCGGCGGGCGCGGCTCTTGATGTGCGCCAGCAATGTCTGTCGTGACTCATGTCGTCTCAATCGTTGGGACGTGAGGCGACGACTTATTTGCCCCAACGCCTCGCGCGGGGAGACAAGTCTTCTTTGTGGCAATCTCATTGCCATTTAATGGCGGACGGTCGCCATCTCTTCTTCGTCACCGACGATCTATCGACCCACTTGTCCGCTCCGGCCTCCTCCTGGTCCTCTCCCTCCGCTTCCCGTACCCCCACTGCTGTCCCGGACTCCTTCGTCCCCGCCTTCTCGTCCGGCCCCTCGTTCCGAGACCCAGACTCCGACTCTAGCTCCGGCCATTCCGACTACTCTGACGACGACCATTCCATCCTCTCCCTTGACCTCTTCCGCCGCCGCCGCCTTCGCCACCAGAAACCGTCCTTCGTCTCCGGCACTGCCATGGACCACCACTTCCCGGAGCCCTTCGGTTCCCCCGTCTTTAGGGTTTCTGAGGGACCCGAGGAGATCGGCACCCCTGCCTGCCTCGGCGTTGGGCTTAGGCCACGGTTCGACAGGGAGGAAGATGACGACAACGCTCCGGAGGATGCAGACAGGGAGGTGGTTGTTCCGGATTGGGCAACGGACGACTTCTTCGTCGGGAGGAGGAGCTCCCCTTCCGATTCGATCGAGTTCTCGAGGGCTCGGCCAATGGATTCCTGGGATCTTAGGGTTGCCGGATTCGACTCTGATTCAGATTCGGATGAGCAGATCGTGACGATGGGCAATGAACAGATTGTTGCGATCGGCATGAATTCCGATGACGGCGAGGAACGGTACAGGATCTCCGACGATTTAGGTCTCCCTTTCTGTTGGGAAGGCCTCCAACTGGGTGACGACCGGAGGGATGACAACGAGGGGTTCGAGTGGGAGGAGATCGATCGTCAGGACGAAGAAAGGGATGTTCTTGGTATTATGGTTCTTGGCAATGAGGGGAGATCTGATGAGATTATACGATACAGTGATGATCAAGTTGAGCATGAGCATGAAGGATTGGTCAGAAACGTTGATTGGGAGGTCCTTTTGGCCGTGAACAATTTGGGAAGGATCCCTTTGGATCCTGATGATGTCGAACCCTATTTTGAGGATCAAGACGGCCTTGTCTATACATCTGATTACGAGTCCTTCGAGGTCTTGTTCACGCAATTCAGCGAGCAGGATAGCAATCCCAAGGGTAGCCCTCCAGCGGCGAAGTCCGTGGTCGAGAACCTCCCATCTGTTGTCTTGATGAAAGAAGACACTGCTGATGTTGATGCAGTTTGTGCGGTTTGTAAGGATGGGATTCTGAATGAGGAAAGAGTTAAGAGGCTGCCGTGTTTCCACCATTATCACGAGGAATGCATCTTGCCATGGCTGGGGATCCGCAACACCTGCCCCCTCTGTAGATTCGAGTTGCCGACAGACGATCCTGAATACGAGAAGCAGAAGGCAAGGAGGGAAGATGCGAGTGTTATCCTGCATAATGAAGCTCGGCTCAGGTATGATTTTGAAATGTTACCTGAAGCTGACAACCTCTAGGCAAAGCAGTTCTATCTTATATACACGCTAGGTTATGGTTGACTTCTATTCTGATGTTGTTGTGTTGATCTATAACATATTTTTTTGGGTTATAGAACAGCCCTCATATTGACGAGGTTTTGTTAGAGTTCTGTCAGCTGTTCATTTGGGAATTGGTTCATGGTGCTACTGTATATTGACAACAATCTGAAGAAATATGGCTTGCATAAGTACAATCTTTCACAGTTTATAATTTGTTGATTTTGATGCAATATATGTTTTTTTGTTCCAGGTTTTGTAATTGTTGGAATTAAAGCTGCTCTTGGTTGATTATTTATCCTGTTGTTTTACATTGCTAAATTAAATTGGTTTAATTGATGAGATCAAAACCTTCTTGCATTATATCATGCTTGACTACACAAAAGCATATGATCCTATCAGTTAAGGATCCTGGATTGGAGTCAGTTGGTTTCATCAGCCGCTCTCGTTCATTCAATTCATGGAGTTCTAAGATAATGTGGTGCACAAAGTTGTCTTTTTTTTTTTGAACTGTGCAAATGGGAATCTGTAGATTTTACTCATCTTGTTATATCTTATCTGTACACAGAACTAATGTTTTTTTATACTCCATGATATCTACAAAGAATTCTTTATGCTGATTGCTGAAATATCTCTAGTGGTTTATGGAAATGAAGAGTTCTAAAATTTTCATTGTGTCTAGTATCTTTCTTCTTTTTCATTCTTTCTTAGATAGTATCTGTATGCTTCTTATTATAGTCTTGAGTGTGTGTGTATTTGCTGCTCATGGGTCTGATAACAAGTAGGTCACATCAACTTTCACTGAATCTTCTTCTCTCTAGCTGAGTTAGTTTGTTGATGATGACTTCATATGGAGTTTCATATTGATTTTAACATTGTTTCTCATCAGACAGTAATTGTATTGGTTTCATTCTGTTCTGGGTATGATCTTGACATACTCTTAAATCAACAGCTGGATCATTGTTGTTCTGTTTAGTTTCGCGCAAGCAAAACATACATACTGCTTGGGAGTCGCTTAGTTCCAGCCTTTCCTCCTTATCAACATCATGTTTAGATTCTTTATTTATTTTATATCCAATTACCACTTTCACTGAACATTACCTAATGTCTCGATCTCTTATTCGACATCACTTGAAACTGACTCTTTGATGTATCTCATCCTATTACCATCATCTTTTGAATTTGGTTTAATGTTGCCATGTCCTCAGCCATCAATTGTGCAAATGGTTCAATTTTTCATTAGATGTTGAGACCAGCCTTGTTTTTAAACAACACACTAAAATGCTTTGAATATCAAAGAATGAACACTTAACCTTTCAATATACATGCATGCATTTGTCAGCATATTTTGATTTGGTAAACAAAAGGCATGTTGCGAAATCCAATATATAGGACTTTACATGTTAGATTTGTTTTCACATCCAAGATTTTGCATTAGTCATCAAGGAAAGAAGCATGTGACTGACAGAAAATCTTCTGCTGGGTTCACACATTGTGGGCATGAGCTAAGCTTGCCTGAACAAACACATTTTGCTTCTGTATGTTTGAGCATGACAATCGATGGAACATGTTTTTGATGTGACTTGACTATAGAAGAGTTCTAGCATGATAGCACTGAACATAAATGCAAATTTACTTGCTTTTGAGCAGTGGCTAACCCTAGAGAGCCAAAGGTGCAGCAACAGAATTTTAATTTTTCTTCCATTGTGTATGAGAAATTTGTGTAATGTTGGTAGGCCTAGTCATTTTATTCTTTACTATGTTAATATCAGAAAATTTTATTTTATTGTGTATAGGATGAATTTACTAATCATTTACATGATAGGTATATGTTTTAACTGATGATATTATCTTAATTGATGATAATATAAGTAAACTTAATTAAAAATTAAATTATAAAGATGATCCTTAGAAACTAAATATTTTAGATAAGCATGAGTAAAACTGAATATAAGATATAATATTAATAATTTTAGGAATAGATAAGAGAATATAGATGAAAAATAAATAAATAAAAAAATTAAGATATTGTGAATCAATTATTCAATAAAATGATTAGATGATATTTTATTCTGCAATGTGCAATGTGAACGACTGTGGGGAGAATAAGGCAACAGGAAATGTGAGGTGACACTTGCGATTGCGGACCGTTATTCGTAATAGTACACTTAGGACAAATGATGAGCAAATGAGGCCTTTCAGGATGACGCATCTCTTGATATCTTCTATCTAAGTACTATATATATGTATATATTGTTGATTTTTTTTTTCCTTTTAGATCTGGATTTACTAAAATAAATTCTGTCTTCTTAAGAACTTGTTGAGGAAAAATATAAGAAATTAAAAAAAAAATAGACCAAAGATTAGAACGCAACGATGACAATTCTTTGTTGTGATTTATGTATATTCATTTCTTCTTTCCTCTTTATTTTGCATTACATAAGGTATTTAGTTATTGCATGGGATTGTTTTGGGTCTCATTCTCAACTAAATGGGTTGAGCGCTGCTGTGGGCCGAATCCATCGCAACTGGAAGCACCAAAGATGACGCGGCAAATTGCAGAGCTTCCTTCACCTCCTGCTGCCCTGCTTGTTTGATCGCCCTTCGTTCATAGCGCGCATGAGCACCACCATCTCTCTCGATGCGTGAGCGTCCGCCACATGCTTGCGAGTCTGCTCCGACCCACATTCATGGAGGAAGGCACCGAAAGATGATACCAGACACTTGCCGCCGACCTGCTTGTGAACCTTAACCTTCGTCGGCCAATCCTATCAGGCTGCTGCACGGACAAATCAAAGGTGTAAGTTCACAGCTGATGAGGTAATCATTCCAAGATCTAAAGCTACGTATACATGCTACTGGAGTTCTTTTTCCCGTCATATGTCTTTCTGCTTCAATTTTTGCTATGTATAACTTGATCTCCTTTTCTTTTACCCGTCATAGCATGTTATAATTTATTGACTAGTTTTATGTTAAGACGAAGCTACTTTTCCTTCGTGTTCATGGCTCACCCATCTCACCAGTCGCCCTTTTGATTGGAGACATTAGTGAAGCAGCTGATGTTTGAATAAACCTTGACTTGACAATGATGTTAGCAAGAGTTTCTTGCACCACTCTGGAGAGGAGTAGGTACAGAGGAGATCTTGATATGAGGGAACCGAGAAGACTGGGTGTGGATGAGGTGCGGCCGCAACCCGCACTGGGTTGTGTACCACCGGCTTTTGCACTTCCCGGTGGGGGTCACCACTCGGTTTTGATGCCCCTCCATGGCAGACACAGGGTTAGAAGATCGGTAGGTGGCGGCATCGAAGTGACCACCAGCCATGGTCTTTTATCCGTATCTTCCCCCTCCTCGGAGCTTCTAGTTTCTGAAGACTCTGCACGAAGCAAGTCGCCTCCATTTCAAATGAGTCATACGACGGCAGGAGTCACCAGGAAAATGAATGAAGTGGAGACTAACAGTAGGAGGTTGTCTTCAGCAGAAGCAAACTTGATGTTATATCTAATCCAACAGAAGTGCCTCCATCTTAATCCCCCTAGAAGCCAATCCCAACTTGATACGGAGATGAAGAGTAAAGACATCTCTTCTGCTTCTTTGAGTCACGTTGCTACTAAGTAATTAGGATTACATATCTAATTATTGTTTCCTTTTTCCTAAGGATGGTTTGTGGGATTAGAAAGCACAAGTGTAATACCAGAGAAAAAAATGGTTCTTCTCTACTGTACTTGGTCACCATTAGTTTGAGACAGATTGAAGCAGGAATAAGGAAAAAGACAGCTAAAATATTGTAAATAACTAAAAAACAATATAGAGAATTTGGTTTTGCATTTGCTAAAATATACTAAAATAACTATGAAAACAACACATTTAGTGCTCATACATATTTCTGCAATAGTTATTTTTTTTCCTTTTATTAATAAATAATCTTACATTTTATATAAGAGAAAAGATAAATGAGTAGGATTTGGAAAGTGTTATTTTTCCTACAAGTTCTACAAAGAGAATTGAATTTATTTTCTGATTGAGTGCTGAGCAAGGAAATTGGATCTTTCAGCAATTATGCTATTAGATGCACCTCATCTAATTCTTTCTTCTTCTTCTTCTTCTTCTTCTTCTTCTTCTTCTTTTTCATTCAACAGTTTGCTTTTAGCTCTCGTCAATTTTATAGCAAAACAGTATTGAGTTTCATTTTTTAATCTTTAGATTCTCCAAATGTCTTATTATTGAAAACAATGCCAGCTATATCCACTGCATATGATTGCATTCTAAATGTGAGATTTTTGGCATCATTTAGATTTAACATTTGTGTTTCTCCAAGGACTTTGTTGTATTCCTTTTTTTTTGTTGTATATATATATATATATATATATATATATATATATATATTACACAAAGTAGACAACAACCAGTCCACCTTTACCTTTCCATATATGCCTCCTTTGTTCTAGAAAATAACAGTGTATCTCTGTCATTTTTGGTAGTTCTTTTATTTGTCAAAGATGTTATCATAACAAAGAAGAATAATTCATTTTTTTTTGTAGATCAGTTATATATAATCAAATAAAGGAGATGATCTGTGAATAGAAGGAGATGTGAAGAAATGGGTAAAAAAAAAAAATCCATTTTCATAAAATTACTTTACAAAAAACTAAATCAAACATATAGACAATATTACTAGTTAACATTGTAATTAGAAATATATAGTATGCAAAAGAAGACTCTGCCCTTGCAGGAGTTGAGACATGCAACAGACGGTATCATCCTCTTACATGCAGATTCCTCAACATATCATTAAGATTGTTTTTGCAGATCAAAATATTTAGATTATTTTGATCTAAGAAACCAAAATATTTCATCAAAGCAAACTATACATCAGTCATGAAAATTTGCCTGGATGCAGAATCCTCAACATTATCCCTGATAACATTTTTGAGAATAAGAATCCTTCATTTGTTTTCATGCACAACAGGAAAAAAAAGAGAGTAGATTTTGTATCTGAGAAACAAAAATGAGCACCAAGAAATCAGAGAGAAGAATGATTTTGATCGAGCGCAGGACTGACCGAGAGCATATTTCAAGATATTTCAAGATGAGAAACACTTGCCGTACAATGAAAAGTGACAGCATATTTCAAGATGACTGCTGTCTTCAACCTCAGGGCTGACTGAGAGCAGCAGCTGCATCGCAACTTGTTCCGACAAGGGAGGGTGCACAGATGAGGTACCCGTCAAATCCAGTCTCCTCCGTACTCTAGAAACTCCAAAGACCTCAATCATGACCACCGTGCTCTTCCTGCACTGTGACCGAACGCATCCGAAGAACAGTACTTCAACGCATGCTTTCAACGCCTCCATTGTTTGTGGCCTTTTTGTCCGTCCTCGACACGTACAGCCCCGTAGCTGAGACGAGGAATGCTTCATTCGAGATTGATAAGTATCAAGTATTTATTTGCCTATTTGAAGGATAAGTTTCGTTGGTGGGTGCTGTTTGAGGACAGGAGATGGGAGTCAAGATGTGACTTAAAGATGGCAACAAAGTTTGCTTCTGATGCTCCACAGCAAGCACCAAATAACACCATGTTTTCCTCACTGCAACCCTCTTGGCTGATGCCAAGTAGCCTGAGCAGTTTAGTCCACAAGCACATGTTGCCATGCATCACAAACCAGAGCCATCCCCAAGATTTCCCTGTCTTCCATCCAAGCACAACACTGAGACAGTGCTTTTGGAGTTTGGCTCACTGCCAAGCCATCATCATATCTCGGATTACATTGGTTTGACACATGGATGGTGAAGGGCAATTTGGAGTTTTCACGAGGGCCACAAGGAGGAAGCACGGCAGCATTGGTGAGAGCGATGGTGGCTAAAACATGTCAAAGTAGATGACAATGTTAAGTGTGAGAGACAAGATGATACGTGCAGATAAAGTGCAAGATATCACCTGCTGCAGGCCTGAAGAGAAAGGAGAGTCATGTTATGGCTTCTCCAGAATGTGCATGAGGACAGACAAACACACAGTGAGTTGCTGTTGATCCTGTTGTTCTATCTGATTTTGAGCTCACCTTTGGTGGCCAAAACATCTCAATGAAGTATAAGAGACAATATGATACATGCAGATAAAATGCAGAAATCATCTGCTGCAGGCATGATGAGAAAAGAGAAGCAGGTTATGGTTTCTCCAGAATGTGCACGAGGACAAACACAAGGTGAGTTCCTATTGATCTTCTTGTTCTATCTGATCTTTAGCTCACCTTTGCTGAAAAGGTTAAGACAAAAATCTGGATCAAGTGATGTCTAACAACAATGCATGACCAAATGCAGTTCCAAACACACGGTGAGTTCCTATTGATCTTCTTGTTCTATCTGATCTTTTTGAATTTAGTATCTAAATTGATTAGAATTCTGGAGAAGAGCCAATATAAAAGACAAAGTATCTTTCAACTTGGAAAAGCTTGGGAATGGGATTACACTGTGCACTAGCCTCTATCACATCAGTTTTGGCCCCAAAGCCATGTTGACAATGCTATAACCAATGACATAAGAGAAGTGTTTCAGTGGAGATCACTCTCAGATGCTGAAGGAAAGGAAGACTCAATGGCTCTTGGTTTGTGTTTACTCTAAACCACAGAAACCTGGGAAAACCTGCCTCTTACAGTCTTCTTTCCTCTTTTTTTCCTCTTCTCACTGAGCAAACCTCCATTCATCTGTCCAATGGCAAATAGAGCAGATGTTTGCTGAGGGTATCAATCCTCATTACCTCAAGATTCAATATGCAAACTAGTTAAATAGCAAAGGTTTCAAAGAACTTCCAAGTAACACTGAAATAGATTAATATATATCTTCAAAAGCTTGATGTAACCAAGTGACATTAAGATATTCATGCTCTTGTTGTTATAATTACAAGATGAAAGAATGAGAGAAAGGAGCATAAGAGAGGCCTTTGGCAGTATATAACCATTAAAAACCAATTGGTTGCACTTGGCATTGAAGATGTTAGGAAATGGCATGAGAGGGAGAGAGAGAGAGAGAGGCTTTGGCAGTGTATAATCATTAATAACCAATTGGATGCACTTGGCATAGCAGAAGTTATAATATCACACAAGATCTTGCAAACCAGAATAAAGTGAAGTAAAAGAAAATGACACCCCTCTAAGGGTTTTATCCACTCCACATCTACATTAGAGTTTAATATGAATTGGATCCTTTCCTAATTGCATTGAGTATTTAGAATGACTGGTCATCCAAGTTTTCGAGAGTTCAAAATTCTTTATTTATCGGATATTTAATTAATATTTATGTACTATTTTTCTCTCAAGATATGTGTAAGACCCATCCAATAAAAAATCATTATCATCCGCAGCCACAAATCGACCCATCCTCCATCATCCATTGCTCCACCATGACATCAAGATCCTGCTACTCTCACTTTGTGCACGGGTGAATGCCCTTCGCTGTTCTCCAACCAGCACTTGGTTTGATGGTAACAGCACCTGATGGCTGTGATGAACAGCACATCACTGTTTCATCACCATCGGGCAGTCATAATGGTGAACACTGTGTCCATCATCTTCTACCGACCAACCTTGGGGGAGAGGAACTACTGCCTTCTGCACTATATATTAACCCACCAACCATCAACCCTTCCTCCCCTTCCTCAGGCGTCTGCTTGTAGCATCTCCTTCCTCCGTTGACTCCCCTCTCCCCCCTCCTTCTCTCATGCAGAACATTATTACCATGCATCCTGGAGAGATTGCCAGCTTCGGCTACCTCTCACCTTCAGATTCACCTGCTTTCAGTGTCACCTCCCATCTTAGCAGCCTCTTTGGACCTTATCTCGCACAGCAACTCCAGACCACTCCGTTGATGCACTGCCTCAGTAGCAGCGCAGCTTGGGATGAGGCAGGCGGGCACCAACTGAGCGTAGCAGAAGAGAGGAGGAAGAGGAGGATGATATCGAACAGGGAGTCAGCTCGGCGGTCGCGGATGAGAAAGCAGAAGCACTTCAGCGAGCTGTGGACGCAGGTCGTCCACCTCCGGTCGGCGAACCGGCAGCTCCTCGACGAGCTGAACCGGGTGATGAGAGAGCGTGATCGGATCATGCACGAGAACGACCAGCTCAGACACGAAGAGACCGAGCTCCGGAAGAAGCTTGAGAGGTTACCGGCGGTGTTCGGCTGTGCTCCACATGGTGCAGAGAAGCTTTGATGAGGGGGAGATGCTCTTTTTGTGTGTTCTTCCGTTCCCCATTCTTCGAATTCTCTCTTTGTGCGGCATGAACATTAGAATTCCACCTAAATAAAGATATAGAATGTGTCCGACGAAGTTCGATTTGATCTCATCAAATTTCCAGATCAGGATGGCTGGAGCTTCTGTTCGAGATGGCAAGCAGCTTAATGAACACAGAGATGAATATGAAGTATATATGTTGATCCAAACCATTAAAGTTCAGTAACAACAGATGGATGGAAGTTCATCCATAGAACTCGAACACATCTATATTCTAATACATCTCATTGACCTATTAACTTTGTTGAGTCTGTATTACTAATCTAAAATGTTTAAGCTCAATTTAGTAATAATATATCCTTACCAATCAACAGTATCACATCAGGGTTCAGAGGAGCTACCAAACTGTGATCTGATAATGAAATGATATAACAAGCAAAACTGTTCAAGTTGTTGTAGTAGAACAGAGGAAAGTTGCAAGTGGAAGTGGTTTGATCATGGTGGATATATTATGCAACAGTACCACAAAAGGAAATTGTCTTCATATCCTGTTCAGGTCTGTTGCAGGTTGTAACCTGTCCCATAATAACATATGAAAAGGTACAGCCAAAGAGGAAAGACTGCTCCCTAACTTTGCTTTGATCATGAATGCCTGGCCTGGTCAAGGTTGGGAGGAACAAGTTTGCTTGCCCTGTTTCAGGTAGCCTCCTGCAGCATGTGGTCATCACTTGTTCCCAATCTTGCAAATCCTCCTTTTCTTGCAAATAAGTGAATTGGAACTGTCAATCCACCCAACTTAATGTAAAAGCTTGGTCAGCTGAATCATGCTCACCAAATTCTCCTTTCTGCAAGAGGTATCTTGGATTTTATCTTTACACTTCTTTCTGAAGATGCCAATTGGTTAAGGTTGTCATTGTTACATGTTGTTTGTACAAGTGATCTTTGCTATTTTAGCAATCTATATTGCTTTTCAATCACTATTAGTCCTGAAATTTGATCTGATTGTGCACTTTGGAACATAAAAGACAGACTTAGAAGTAACTTGATCATCTAGCAAAATTGATATCGTCCGAAAACTTTTTAACTTTTTATTTACAAACAAACAAGAGTAGAATATTGCTAGCATATATAAGATGACAAATTCTATATAACTGCTTAAAACAAAGAGGAGTCAGTACATTGTCATAAGCTTTCAATAAGCATGAAACATGAGAACTGGACTACAAGGACTTTATTGTCATAAGCTTCATTAAGCATGAAACATGAGAACTGAACTAAAAAGTCTTTAAAGTAAGGAAAAAGAGGATCTCCTTGTTGTCATAAGCTTCCTTAGGCATGAAACATGAGAACTGGACTAAAAGGACTATGAAGTTAGGAAAAAGAGGATCTCCTTATCGAATATCAATTTAACCTTTATAAAAATTCAGAGAAGTACCATTGATAATAGAACATAGGAGACAAAATCCGTGCGTTTATCCAATCAGCGAAGCTAGCATGAAAATTCAAGAGCTTAGGAACATTGATAATGTCACTCCACAACATTCTATAAAACTAAACAAAACATCTTTGCCGTCTACAGTTTGCTGACTTACAACACCTGACTACAAAACCTATAAATCCAACCCCAGATCATTCCTTATGATGGAAAACCAGCATGCCGAAAACACAGAACACCCATCTCACAGAGTGAGATCACATCAAGAATCCTGGTACTAGCACTCTGTTACTCGAGACAAACACATTAAGGGTTTCTGATAAACTAAGGATGTACTCGAGCTTTATTAACTAATCCAGGTTCCCATGACGTTGAGGATGATCACAAGTTAAATACAATGTCCCAAGTTGTCTCCCATTCTAGTCAGAAAAGAAGAGGTACTTGTTCCTCTAGTTCCCCTTCATGCCACACAAAACACTTGCAGCTTGACGAGCGAAGTAAGTTAGGATGATGTCTGCACCAGCCCGTCTAAGGCATAACAGTGACTCCATCATGACCTTTTCCTCATCAATCATTTTGAGAACCCCACCAGCTTTTATCATTGAATACTCACCAGACACCTGTAACAACAATCAGAGGTACTAAACTTTGGAATTTAGGATGTTACGATCATGAGTTATTATCAGAAAATGATGTTACAGATGCCATTAGGTCCAAGTGAATAGAGCTAATCAGCTGCATTACATGGTACATATTAAATAACTTGCAGTAGCCATTTCTTTGCGCAAATCAGGTGTTCAATATAGGGACCATACTGGTCATGGAGCCAGAAAACATAATAAATAAATAAATAGATTCCTGCTTCAAGAAGTAAAGAAGGGTAGAAATTTCCTCTAAAAATAGACAAAAAACATCCACATTTGAAGTTCATTAACATGCATAGTTTGGGTCAGGTCCATACTAGTTTCAAATATTATTCAGTTTTTGGTGAAATAGACAAATTTGTTCAAGTTAAGAAGAGATTCTCTGTTTTCTTAAGTGCCCACACCTACAGAGAGTTCAATGCACCAAGCAGTACTAACAGAAGCATGCTAAACATAGCAATAGCTGCACTCAGATGAAAGCAGACATCAACCAGTAATTGAACTTTGAAATGAATCTCCTATAAATGAAGAATTGTAGAAAAAGTTTTTTTTTAAGATGTGATACTGTAAAATATTTATAATTGTTATCCATCCAAAAAAAGAAGGTATATCAAATTGTCAGCAACTGAATCTGACTTCCATTGAAAATTAGGACACCTATGTCTGGTATTCTTTATGATAAGTTAAGGACAATATGTATGTGAATTCCAAAGCTAAGGATGTGTTTGATGCAAAAAAAAAAAAGGTGATGCAGAATACAAAAGGTAGAACTTACCTGATATGCAGCTATTGGTAAAGAAGAATTATCACGAAGAAGACGTATAATGTCCAAATACGGCAACCCTGGCTTTACCTGTGAGACAGAATTACAGAGCTCCTAAACTGAATGCCTAGAGGAAAAGTACAAGGACATGTTCACAAGACATGTCATAGATTACATATGAAGAAACCAACTCACCAGAAGAATATCTGCCCCTTCAGCCTCATCTGCCTCAGTTTCTACAAGGGCCTCTCTATAGTTTGCTGGATTCATCTGGTAACTTCAATTAGAAGAGGTGCACTTAGTTTTGAGCAAGAAAATTAATCAAGTTGATGAAATTTAGAAGTTATCAATTAGTTACATACGTTTTCTTGTCCCCAAAACGTGGATTTGAATCCAAAGCTTCCCTAAATGGACCATAAAATGCACTGGCATACCTGTTTAAATGCATACAAATAATAATAGTGGTCAGGATAAAGCTACTGAAACTTGGAATTTGGACCACTTGCAACGTAGTTATCAACATTGCACTAAAAACCCCAAGAATCCAAACAAATCTAAGAACAATACTTTGCTGTGTAGGACATTATGGATACATCCTGGAAACCTTCAGCATCAAGTGCCATCCGAATTGCTAAAATTCGACCATCCATCATATCACTAGGACTAACAACATCAGCACCTGCACGGGCCTGTATGTGAAACAGGTACCATAAACTCACCGAACTGCTGTTCATGACAGTAATATAATAAAATCACCTAAAATAAACTTTAAATACCTGCGAAACTGCCTGTCTGCATAACTGATGCACTGTTTCATCATTCATAATAACACCTATAGTGAAACAAAAGGCAAAACATATTAGTATCAAATTTTTTTTTTTGTTTCCTTGTACATGTTTACTTGTTTGCAAGAGGTTGATTTGTGTTTTGGTAAACACCAACTGACTTGACAAAAAATCAACATATGCAACAAATCCCCCTCCTTCCAAGATGTATTGAGTGCAAAGATGCAATACATTCCAACAGAGATCTTTAAAAGAACAGAGTTCTTCTTGATCAGTCAATAATTTCATCCCAAATGTGCAATTTATTATCAACTAAATTTGGGATAAATGAAGAGATCTGCTATATTATTCCTTAATATTTATGGTCATATAAATTTGTCTCGATGCTGCACATCACATTCCCTGGTTAAATAAAAGACGATGACAACTGTAGAGACCACTTATTTTGTCTCATTTTTTACCTTAAAATGTAAATTATTCTTTTATCATGTAATGTTATACAAGACCTGTAATCTTCTTGTCCAGCATAATTTACTGACAAGAAAGATATGAACAGCAATCCTCCTGATCTGGATTCTATAAATACTCCCAGTCAGAAGTGATCTTATCCATGTCTAGTTTGAAGCATATGGTTTCTATCATGCTTTTCTTATCGACCACTACGAGGAATTAATATCTCATCGTGGTCCAGTTCCTCATCCATATAGCATGAGTAAATTTCTACTAACTTTAGTTAACAAAAGGCTAAAATATGAGTCTTGTACCTGATTTGATAATAAAATGACACCAAATTGATAACAAGATGAAATTAAAATGCTGAACTTAAGTACCCCTTACCATCTTCCCTCACGATTCCATCATGCCCATCCGAGGAATAGGGATCCAGGGCAACATCAGTGTAAATAACCTAACACATGCTGAAAATTTTAATGGAAACCACAAAAATGCATAACAATAGTGGACAATAAATATGCTCACAATGTCAGGGTATTTGTCCTTAAGAAGGCGTATGGCTCTAGGTACTAAACCATTGTCATTGTATGCTTCATCTCCTGTTTGTGACTGAACCAACAAAAGTCGCACATTTCATATCAAAAGATATGAAGGATCCAAAAGATAAAAGAAATTCTCAGAAAGAAACCTTCAGTGCATCAGGAATTTTAGGAAATAGCACAAAGCTGTTAACACCAACATCCCGTGCCTTGTAAACCTGCAAATAGGAGCATTTAATTAAGACCATTAAGCTCTGCAGGTAACAAGACATTCAGAAAAGAAAATAGGCTGTTGCAAAGGAGTAAAAAAAAAAAAACACATTTGTTTTATTTATACAGAGAAAAATTCTCCTTCCTTTTCTGTAAGTAAGAGCACAAATTCCCACAAATTTTCAGGGTATTCCATCTAATGATATCCTTCTGTCTATACGATGTTAATTGTGCTAACACTTGCAGCAAGAAACATGTATAAATTTCTTATAAGTGTAAGCATTCCATCATATCAAGAGGAAGAAAAAAGCGTAAGCACCTCTTCAAGAAGGCCATGTCTCCATCCCAACCTAAAGCATCCGGGCATAGCACCAATTGGGACATCCTCTTCACCTACAGATGCAGCAAGACGACACAGAAAAATCAATTATTTTCCCAGTTCCTTGTTAGTTTTTTGGTTCAATTTCTCATACACACATAATAGACAAACAATTACAGAAGAAATATTCCCATCTATTGGAGAAACAAAAAAAAGTTAGAAAGCACACAAGGATCTAAAAATTGCCGCCAACCTTCATGGATAAAAAGCGGATGAACAAAATTAGATGGTGACAGAGTTGTCTCCTGGAAAGCGGCTCTTAGCGCAGGTGATTTCCGATTGCGCCGCGGCCGCCTACTTAGTGGCTGCAAAGATGAGAGAAAACAGTATGCATAAAATCTATTATGTCGCCTATTCTCAACGACACCAAGATGCGTTCATACATACAAGTGGTTGGACAACTGGTGTTCCCTTGGGGCCCTGCGGCCTATATAACGGGGGAGGGTCCGGAAATTTCCCGGCGACTGCTGCAGCTTCGCACTCCTCGATGCTCAAGCCCGAACTTTTCACGGACACCTCCTTCTCGCTGCTCGCCCTGACCACCGCAAGCGGCCTCGCCTTACTTCCCCGCGCAACAGCGACGTATGTTCGAGTCGACAGCGGCCTCAGGCCAACGTAGATCTTGTCATCTATGCTTCTCACGACTCCAACGTTGCCCGGAGCTGGAGAGAGGATCGAAGCCATTGACCCGCCTTATTCAACAAATTCCTACAGATCAAGAGCACGAGATGATCATTCACTGTGGCAAACCAACAAAAGGCTGTCGGGCATGACGTTCTGCATAACATCAGCCGCTCGATCCATCGTCACAGGTCCCAGATCGATCTCGTCTCCAAAAGAACCAATTGAGGTATGATACCAACCACGGATTGCATGGGGATGTACCTTGACGACGGTGGAGGAGGAGGCTTTGATGAAGGGGATGGTTGGGCTTCAGCGGCGAAGGGGGAAGAGCTGGCCTTATCTACCGAAAGAACGGGCTCGGCTGACTACGCTCAGTCAGGCTGCAGGATAGTTTGACCGCGATATCCCGTGGGCCCCGATGGTTCCGCCAATCGCCACGTGCCTCATACGCTTTCCGAGGGCCTTTCCGCAACCCGGTACGATGATCCGCGGCGGGAATCCGAATCAGCCAATCACCGGACTGAAGCCCCAATCTCTTTCTCATTCGTGTCATGGCATAGCAGTGCGTAGTACCGCATAGAAAAATTATAGAAAGATCTTTTCTAAGCCGTCCATTTTATCTAATTATACCATCTCGACCGTCCGTGTATTTGGTCAAATTAATATTTTGATATATATTTATTTTACTGTCAAGATTATAGTAGGTAATAGAACCAACGGTCAGATGGATCCTTAATAGCTTATATGAACGGTGTACCCAAAGTAGATGGAGACCGAGTGCTTCCTCTACGGAGTTGGTGAACCACACCAACCAACTGCCGCATCTAATTGACCGGGTAGGAATTTGGGTCACGACCACGCGGTGTGCATTTGAACAAGATTTTGGAAGGCTCGGCTGTTGTCGGCTGCCCGCTACAGTTTTATATCGAGAAAATGATTCTTTTTTTACTTGGTCAACCAAATAATATACCGGCCTAACACGGTGGGACCCGAACCAATATATAAAGTATCCTCGCTGCAGATAACGTTGTGTCGAATTGAATACCGAATGAGGTGGAATGTTACGTCGTGTGGGGCAGTGTTGTGATCGCCGTAGCATGACTCGTACGTAGATCGACGCCACCGACTTAAGGAGGAGATGCGGCGATGGCGGATCTTTTCCGTCTCCTCCAACTGGTGATGGATCTGACAGCCGCCGGGATCTCTCTCATGCTTGTGCTCGGGATCTTCGCGTTCGCCGCCGCCATCCTTTCCGCCGTCGCCTTCATCCACAACTCCAAGGCCCTGCCCTCCTAATCCCGGTCGTGGGGTGTTCGAGGTTTCCTTCCTCTTGATCTCAGTGTTCTCTTGGTAGAATCGAGAAGAATCGCGTTTCTGTTTTAGGTTTAGGAGATGGGTGACTCTTGATCATTGCCGGTGTCGAAGCTGCGTAGTGGTTATGGTTCTATTTAGGGTTTTGTTCGATTGATTTCTTGGTGGAATCGATGAAAAGCTGCGGCCTTGGTTCCAGATGTTGGGCGTCTTGAATGTCTCGGACTTCATTCTTCCCTCTGGATCTCAGTGTTTTCTGGGTGTAATTGAAGAGAAGTTGCCGCGTTAGAGGTTATGATCATGCCTTGGCTTCGTAGACTGACGATTGTATAATTGGTGTTTGCTTGGTAGAATTGATGAAAGGCTGCTCCTTTAGATTGGAACTCGTGCAAGTCCCAACGAGTATTTCTAGCTTATTTATTGATGATTGTATAATTGGTGTTTTCCATGTTTCATTGCTAGTTCATCTAAAACTATGGCATAAACCATGAATCTTTCTTTGCAAGGGTCATCTGTTTTCCAAAGAAACATAAGGTTATCTTATTGTTCTAATGAGTGGAAGCATAACGGGTTTCTTGGTCCCATTTTGTTGCTTAATTCAATTGCTAGATTTTCTATATTCCTAGCATAATTTTCCATATTCGAAAGAGGAGCTAGTTATATGTTATCCCCAATAATTAATTACTTTTAACATTTTAATCTTTATATTTTTAAAAATTATATTGAAATTATTGTATAGAGTTAAAAAGATAATTTTATAAGGTTAAAAATCAATAGAGAAAAAAAAAATTGTTGAAACAACAAGATTAAATATTTTACTTCCCTAAGTATAAGAATCTTAATATACGATTTCACATGGTTAAAGATCATTTGAGAGATAGGATTAAATATTTTATTTTTGTAAATATAAGGATCTCAATATAATTTTTGAAAGTATAGAAATCAAAATACTAAAGATAATTAATTACAAACGATAATATATAATTAGCAAACATGTGTTCCTTATGTGATAGAGATTTTAGTGTGGGTAATATTCCTATCACACGCAACATCCCCCGAACAAAAGTTCCACTTCCAAGCCTATACAGCACACCTTAAGCTGCATTGGGCCAACAATCTTTTTTATAAGCTCCAAGATGATAAAAAAGCCTGAAAAGATTCTTTCTGTATTATTATTTCCTCATTTTTCTCTTTTTTTCCCTGTCACCCTGCAGTGATAACATTTTTTATGTGATGTATTTAACAATGCCTGATGTGAGATCAACACGAATACATTTAATGTGACACTCTGATGAAATCAAGGCGGCTATATTACACGTTTGTAGAATGTGAAGTGTGACTCAGCAAATACTTTGTGCAATGCAGCAAAGAATTGTTTGCATCTCTGCGTCGCTTCATCTTGTAGAGGACTATATACTCTGGTACTGCTACGTGTGCTCTATCATCTGAAAGCTTTCCCAAATTCTTGAACTCGATAGACATCAACAACCACAGGACGATCTGCTCAGCTAATGACTAGTATGAGTTCAGGCAGTCCATTATGATTGCGATGATCGGATTGTCATCGAATGCATTTCCCACACTTTCAAATAAAATGCCCTCCGTTCTTGCTTGTACCCCATTCAGGCATTTTAGCTCCTGCAATGCTTCCTTGACAGTCTTGTCCAGGCCTAGCAGAGAATTCCCGAAGCCACTTAATAACTCCGGCAGTGATGGTGAGCGTTTTGACACCTCAACCAATTTAACCTGGCATCACCAACACACGTTAGTGACAAAGGCATGAAAGAGCCAAGCCATATATAGAGTAACATAAGCTAGTTTCGTCCTAAACCTCAAGATTGTGGTTATCGATATATCAATCTAGCATACAAAAATGAAACCAACAAATCACACATTCTTACTATTTTTCCGGAAAATTTGATAGGATTTAGAAGCAAAGAAATCAACAAGTCAACATGATAGAACAATATAAATTCATAATGTGTAATCGGCAATTTGAAACAATATGCATGCGGCAGCCTCTTAACACTACAAGGATGCTCTCACAGAAACCCTGCATAAGTTCACAAATAATACGCGTGCACATTGTATGTATGCATGCAAAATATATGTTTCTACAAATGCACAGCTGCGTCTAATTTTGCTAGGTTATCTGAAAAGAACTGCATTTGGAATTCGATCAGAATCCAGTTGTTCAAAGGGTGAAGCCAATCTAGCTGCAATATTCAAGAAACATCAGAGATAAGGCAGAAAAACACAGGAACCTGTCTGTCTTGCGGTATATTGGCCTTGTGTTTTGCTATGGCAACAGCTGTGGAGAACCCACCGATAGCATCAACCAATCCTCGAGAAGCTGCATCTTTGCCACTCCAGACCCGTCCTTGAGCAACTTCCTCCATTTGGTCCACCTATTTACAAATGATATTTTCAAGAGGCCAAAATAGGAAAAGAATACAATTTATCAAGAAAAAACTATGAATTGCAACATCTTACAGTCATCGACCGTGAAAAAGCTGCTTTATCTCGAAATAGCCGATAAGCATTTTGTGCAGACTTCTCAAAGAGTGCTGCTTCATCTGGCCTATAAAATTAAAAAAAGAATCACATTTTAAATGACATGAAGAAAGACACTACCTGGAGAGTGAATCAATACTCCTATGAAGCTAAGAATATCCTTACCCTGAATAACAAGTTCAGAATTATGGATTCTCCATATTGTGTTGGTAATAAAAAAAATATAAATCAATTGGCAGTTGCAAAAATCACGTAATAAACTCTTCCATCTAGCTGGTATATTCGAAGCTAAATAAGACTCCACCAATATGGCAATTTATTGATGGCCCTAATTTAAGACATTGCATCACTTTTAAAGCAAAAGTCCATTTTTGAGATAAGAAAAGTCAAAACCGGACTACTGGTCAACCATAAGGTTCATGGAACTCTTAAATACTCTGAATGGTTGCTGATGAGAAGGTGATATCTGTTCTCTTGTTCAAGTTAGCAAAGAATAGATACCAACATATCTTTGTATCGAGTATGGTGGAAACTTACGTACACATAAACCTGATTCAGTTTGAATCATGC
The DNA here is from genome assembly GCF_036884655.1 of Musa acuminata AAA Group. Taxonomy (NCBI): domain Eukaryota; kingdom Viridiplantae; phylum Streptophyta; class Magnoliopsida; order Zingiberales; family Musaceae; genus Musa; species Musa acuminata. The sequence goes on along the minus strand of NC_088346.1, from coordinate 9,914,274 downwards.
TTCTGCCTACCTCAACAAACTGATTGCTTTACTAATTTAGCTTAAACAGTATTTGACTCTGATCTTGGGCAAACTAAAGTGGCCCAACATCAAAATTGCACATTCATGAAAAACTCATACCAAGTGACTATGCTAGCTAGGAGACAGCATTGCAGAAGGTTCTTGAATATGTTATGAGATGCAGCTAAGAAATTTTCTCCAAGAAAGCACAGATATTTACCTGAAAGGACGCTGATCAGCAGCATTAAGCTCAGCATATTTCCCCCTTGAAATGATCTCCTTATTGAATCCAATCCTTTCATATAGTTTGTTTAAGCTAAATCTCCCTGTGATGAATCAGAATGTAATAACTTAGAAAACAAAAGGCACTGACCACATTAATAAGAGGACACTGCTACAAGTAGAATTAACATTTTACTTAACATGTGATCTAGCAGTGAGAACTAGCCATGTCATGCAAAGTGCAAACTATTAAATTCGTTATAAAATAACTGAAAACAAACCAACTAAAACTAACAAGGGTATATGGAGAGATCGGAAAAGGCCTATGTGAGCAAAAAACAAGCTTTGCTTCAGTAACCAGCAATTTCCATATCTAGGTTTGAGAACCTTGATCTAAATTCTCCCATAATGCATTGCATTAACAATTCAAACGGTGGTGAAAATCAATGGTGCTTCACTGATTTTAGTACCACATCTGGGCTCTCTGTGAGTGCTGCCTTGTATTATGACCTCAATGTGGAGAAATATGCCAGATTTTTCCAATATAAAACAAAGAAGCAGAATCCTGATAGAAATTATCAGAGATACTGTTAAAGGAAAATTCTTGAAGGATGGCGAAAGATGGTATTATAAATAGATCCATTTGTCAACAACCGAGATTGACGGTTACTGTTTGATGCCGATTTGTTTGAAACAAAATAGATGTCAGGGTTAAAACTGACAATGTATTTGCTGAGTTTTCTTGTAAAGTTGTTTTCTGTTAGAGTCTCCATGTTGGTATATCTTGTTACCATGTTAAAGTGACAAATAGCAGACACAGCAAGTGAATTTCTTGGGTGATGTGAGGCTTTTGCATGTGTTGAGTGTAATTGTGTTGTATTTGCTGCGACAGCAAGATCTAGGACAAAATTGATTGTCATTAAAAAAATCTGCTCAGGTGAGTGAATTTGCCCTTTGGGTTGACTTATGTCAATAAGTTCAACTAGAATATGGAAGGGTCAAGTTGTAGTTCACAACCAGGACTGGAGAAGTCAAAATAGTTCATGCAACACGAAATAAGTTAATGTTGGACTAGATGGACCAAAAATAGGAGAGAAGAAAATCTGGGTAAAAGAAATCATATAATCAAGATTTTAGGTTCCCAAAGTTCTATAGTTTCTCTAGCATTGTTGGTCACAGTATCAGCAAAGTATGATCTCTATTTGTCTTACCTTCTTTATTGCAGATAATCTCTCTAACCCTAAGACCTAGACTCTCCAGTTATCAACTCAATACCATCATCACCATGACCACTTCCATCTGCATGCTCCTATTATTTTAGTTACCATCATATTGCTAAATTTCAAAAACAATATTTTGGGTTGATGAACCCAATGGATTAAGTATGAACTAGATATCCTAGTTATATGACAAATGAATAAGGCTGAAGAATAAATTTAAGCTGAGCTGACCAAAAGTGTACCCAACTCAAACATTTGGACTTGAATTTGAAGTACCAGACAATCAATTTTCAGCAAACCCTGCCAGTTTTGGCTAAAATCCAGTAGATTTTGACTGAAAACTGATCGAATATAAGTAATCACAAGGTGTTAGTATGCTAACCCAGTACAAGGCACTCGTCATTTGAGGATACTTTCTGCATAACAAAAAGATAAAGATTCCAATCTTGCATTCATGACTTGTAGTACCCACATATATCCTTCAACAAAAATATTTATTAGGATGAACATATGAGATCACAGCCAAAACACTTTTAGTTCTACCAAATAAGAAAAATGTACTTCTCTAATTACTCATTAGGTTTCGTAATAGTTACCTAAAAATCAGGCCACCATAATAATAGTTATTATCTCAAACAATTTTTACAAAAAATCTTGAGTGATGATTGCTTGTTCTAAATGAATTGTCTATGGCATAAAGGAGAAGCACATGCAATCTTAATACTGCTGTAGAATCTGAACTCCATATAACAATAAGTATATCAACCCAACTGAATCACCTGTGACAACTCCAATGGAACCAGTCAAGGTAAGTTTCTCAGCTACAATGGCTTCTGCTGCCATAGCCATGTAGTATCCTCCACTTGCAGCAACGTCAGACATTGATGCAATTACAGGTTTAGAGGCAGCAAGAAGCCTTATCTCCCTCCACATTCTGCATAGGGTATTCAACAAATATTAGGTTGCAACAAAAACAAGTAAAATATTATACAAAAAAGAACAGATTTAAACAGAAAAAAATTGAGTATGATTTTGATATATGCAAATTATAGTAAATCAAGGCAGCAGCAAGAAGGAAGAAGAAATATATCACTTGAATATAAATGGTGTTCTTGCATATCGCAAGTACAGATTGATCATCTATACGCAACACATGAGCACATGCAGCTATAGTCATTAATATACATAAGATGAATTGCCATGGCCTCCAAATTCTATTTCAAGGTATTAATCTCACAAGAGAAGATGACAATAATGGAGGGATATTCTCACCAGATTCAAACTTCTTTTGGCACTTCTACCAAGTATAGTGAGATGAGGCCAGCCACCATCATCAAATTATCCATGTCTATCAACACTAAGAACAAATGAAATTATAGAATGATCACCAGCCCTTCTAGCTTGGGCAGTAAAGGCATCTGAGACCCTTTCAAAGGGTAGATGATTCGAATCCCCATCTGGAACATGTCTAATTTCTTCAGCCCTTGGAGGTGGATGACTACCACATGTGGGGCTTGAATGTGCCACGTGTGATGCAGTAAAGTTAAAAAGTACCACTAGGAAAAGCAATCCTTTTTTTTCCCTTTTACCAATTAAATGGCATCATGGGTTTCATGTAGGCATTTTAGGATTACTTGCAAATACATAGGTACCATTTACTTGATTTAGCATGCTTTCCAGCACAGCTCCTTGCATTCCATTCATTTTTCCATAACTTGCAGAGGATCTGCTAGTACAGGAAGAAATGACAATGTGTTGATCATTTTCATATTATAATCAAGACCCGAAATTAATGAATCACTTCGATGAAGAATCTATGGATAGACCAACTGCAGCATTACATCAACGAATCCCAGCACTTCTGCCAATTAAAATTGCTCACCTATGGTTATGGAAAACATTACAGAAGAAAGTGGAATTAAATTCATTCTTCAATTCTTAGCATGAAATCAAATGAAAACACACACACACACACACACACACACACAATTTTAGGACTCCCTGATTTTGTTTGCGTAGAAAGATGCTCAATAACTTCCTAAAGGTTAATCATAACAAAAAATGAAAACTTTCTCTGTGTATGCACTTACAGGTTTACTGTAAAAATTATCGAGGTGAAGCCATGTGTAGCACTTACAGGTCAGAAGCAAGAGCATCACCACCGGGGCTGTCAATACGCAGAATAACAGCCTTATACCTTTCTGACTCTGCAGCAAAAATAATTACTTGATTTCAGTTCAAAGCTTTAACAAAAACTTTCAAAAACTCCAGAATAAAATTTTAAATAAAAAAATTAGACTAACTTCTCAGAGCAGTGAGAATTGCTATTCAGCAGGCAATGTTTAGCAAGTTGCAAACAGAGTTCGTCTTGCATGATACAAGGAAAACACAGAACATATATGTTGAGCCAAAAGCATTTCTTCACCTGTTCCAGATTCTAATTGGAAGAATTCATATCAAAAGTAACTTGGGTGTTTGACTGCATCAAGTATTTGGACATCAAACTCTTGTTATACAGAGTCTATTAAGAAAAGATTTGAAACTGTTTCCACCACAATGAGGTTAGAAACAGAACCTTGCCACTTATAAATCTTTGTAAGATCACTCTGTGCATGAAGCTCCCACCAATGTGGGGTCTAGAAAGGGTCATTCTGCACAGTTTTATCTTTGCAAAAATAAAACTTATTTCCGTGATTTGAATCTTAGTCACTTATCTAAATAATGTGGAAAATACTTGGGTTGAGTTGGAATATTTCAAAGAACCCAATAGCAGGTTGGGGGCCTTTGGAGTAGTTGGCTGAGGACTCTTTCTTTAAATCCATATACGGGGATGCTATTCTATGCACTGATTGATATGGGTGTATAGTGTGTCAATACACCGGTATGTGTCGAAGACTCGAAGAGAAAGAAGAAGGAGAAGATGAAGGAAGAGGTAGCAGTGGAGGAAGAGGAAGGAAGAAGAGGTGGCGCGGAAGAGAAGGAGGAAGAGGAAGGAAGATTGTGACTCTTCTCTCCTATCCTAAGGAGTAGGAGAAGGCTTTGGAACCTCTTTCTACACTCTTATTACAACTAGGATTGATTAAGATTCTAGCTTCCTGATTGGGACATTTGCTTCATTCTTCTGCACCAAGTAGGATTCGTGCAGCAAGGCAACCTCCTTGCTGGTCTTTGGCTAGAACACATTAATAGGCTGAAGCAAGCAAAGATCTTCCGTGGGCTGAAATATATTGTTTGAAGTGTGTTTACATAAAACAAATTGAGTGTGTTGCCTCGAGGGGGTTTCGCCTTTATGTGAGCATTTGCAATGGCCTAAGTAGATGATTGAGGTGTAATAGTCCCTTGAATGATGCTAAGTTGTCTGGGGTTGGGTCACATCATAACATGTGACTGTTATTGTCGAGCCATTAGAATCCATTTATTGTGTCAATCATGTTACTCTTGTGTTGATGATATTTTAAAGAAAAGCAGCTGATGCTGGTACACACAAGTATGTTATCAATTGTGGAGTTATGTGGTTGTTCAGTGTACAATCGAATGCATAAACTAATTTTGGTTAATGAGCTTCCTAATTTTCCTAATTTTGTATCTTATTTTTACAAAATTGGCTGAAAATCCACTCAAAGTTCAAGCTACCGATTCCTAATCCCAGTTCAAAATTCCATTATTCTGAACAGTTCCCTTGATTTCAGAGCTTTACCATAACTAGATTTCAACTGAAAAAAAAGGTCAGCTTTTACCAGAGTGAACTGAACTAACCAAATTTTAGCACCAAAGTAAGTTTCAAAGTGATCCCTGTTAACAATGTATTAGTTTCAGCAGAAACAACAAACTATATTTTAATCCCACCAGGTGAAACTAAGGTTTATATTCTTAAACATCTTTGTTGACTAAATAGCATACAGTACACGACTTATGCAAAGTAGAGAGGAAACACCAACAGATGGAAAATATTTATACACACCCTATTTCAAGTTTGAATAGGATAGTGAATATGTACATATGGAACATACAAGAGACCCAATAAATTATATACTTATCGAACAACAAGTGCAATGTTCTAGAAAGTAGAAACAATTGGAAGAATGAGCATCTTGGCGGTTCAATACTTAGCAAGTTATATATTGATAGCAGATTCAAGACATAAAATTTTTGACCTGAAAGCCAAAAATGTATTTGGTTGAATTGTTGAACGAACCTCTAATACTGCGAATCTTCTCAATCAGTTGCTCACTGATGATGCCAGAGCCAGAGACGCTCAATGGACTACGAGTGCGACTTATGCTTCCGGAGGCTCTGATTATGGCAATTTGATCTTTACCTCCTTCCAACCCAAGGGTCCATTTTCTTACATTAGAGTATTTACTGTTGAAAAGACAACAGAAATGTAGCATCTCATCACTCTCCTACTATCAGTAACATCTTCAAGAAGTAATTTGTATTACTCATATTCAATGTTGCTATAATAAATCAAGAAATATCTTTTAACCTTGTTAAATTGGAAGATCAAGCTGTCACACTTGAGAAAAAACCAAGATAAAGCTTGAAGATCAAGCAAATGCACTCAGATGTACAGATGACAGTCTAGGAGTTTATCTTCAAGATGAAACAACTGGAAGTTGCAAATTCAGCAAAACAAGCATCGGCTTTCTACAAATGATGCATCAATTCATACATAACCAAACACCAAATGAGTTTTAGTTTGGCATGTCGGATTAAATTCAGTTATGTAGCTTCATTTCCAAGTAACAAAGAAATAACAAAATATCAAGAAATATCAATAAGCCTTTTATGGACCCTTGAGTTATTCACTTATTCTTCACCATCAACTTCATGATTTTCTTAAGAAAAAGGATTCAAATGTACCATGTTCATCATATTAAAGCAATTACTTTTTGATAGAAACCTAACATTTTAAAATTTAAACATCTTGGATATCTTAAAATCTAAGATATTCAAAATTTATGTTTTATTCCTAAATTTCTTTGGATTGCATACTGAGATAAAATTTGAAAACCGAGTAAAACTAACACACTAGTTATGTGTTATTTTTGGTCCCACAAAAACTGCATTGATATAATTCAAGGGTTGCTGAATAAATCCTACTGAAGGATTACACTATATGGCATATAAAGATAACATAGAAAATGAACCATAATCTAGCTGGATTAATGACTCACTCAAGAAAACAAATGTGCATTATCAATTTTCAAAATGACCAAGGGCTTTCATGGTCATCAAAAGCAATTTTTCAGATCAAGCTCACAACTAAATGCAATCCCCTCTGCAACACATTTCAATGATTTTCTAAGATGTTAATCACCTGTAATCAACCATGAGAAGATCTTTCTTATCCTTCTGACCCAGTCTTGCTTTTAACATTGATCTAACCTGCAGTTCACATTAGCAGTTCATGCAAGCGAGTAATTATTTGGAAAAGAAATTGACCTAAAAGGGCACTGAGAAGATAAAAAGACCACAGTTCATTATCTGATTGAGTTAAACCACATTCTACTTCAAATAACTAGGAGTCTTGCAGTTACCATGTGAACAACTACAAGTACAAAAATGATGTTCCTTAAGATAGATGCATGTATATCTTTAAATAAAATGATAATGGTTTTTTAGTACATCTACTAAATGCTAGTACTGGGTAGTTTCAAGATTCGCCATGCCGAGCTGTACTGGGTAGTACAGGCGATGCACACTGATCCAATAGGAGGCCAGCTCGTAGATCGCCCTGTATAAGGCAGTCCATAACAGGGGACCTGTATCGCCCGATATAGGGTACGTACTAGTCAAATGGTCAAAATCCAACCGTTACCAACTTGTACCAGTCGATAACGATCGGATTTTGATCGATACCGATCAATGGCTAGGAATTGTTAAATTCAAATGGTCCATTTGACCATTTGAACCAAGGTTTGCCGTACCGGACTGTACCGCCCGGTACGGGCGGTACGTACCGGTCCGATAGGCCAGTGGTACGCGGACCGTCCCGTACCGTACCGAGTACTGTAGCAGTGTGCAGTAACACTGTAGCAGTGTACAGTGCTCGGTACACCTGGGTGTACCGAGCGGTATACCGTACCGTACCGGTACCGAGCCCGGGTCGAAACGCCGGTACGGTACGGTACGACGAACCTTGATTTGAACTATCTAAGGGTTTCACCCTCATTTGACCGTTTGAGGGTGGTGCATGGACCGAGGAGTATTTTACACATGCTACTCAAGATTCAGATCATGGAGTTTGACGCAGTACTGGTCAAGTTTATATACAGAAGGGAAAGAGGAAGACAATGGATGATCTTGAGTAGATCCGACAAAGCCTACATAATGTAGACACAAAGTGAAGCTCGTCGTATTCATAGTCGTCGTACTATAAAGAATCTTACGGCCAAAAGCAGTACAGTGATAGTTGGTTATTCTTCTCCGAGCAACAGTACGGTAATCGATCTTATGATACGAAGCAACAAATTAGTGGCGAAAGCAAAGGTTCCGACATTCTCCAACCTCCACACCAGTACATGCCACAATAATACTTGCCTTAGGAGCTGCCTCGGACACGTATGGTTCACAATGATCAAACTACAACCATTATCGCATTAATGTATCAATGGCACACGATGTATCAGTATACTATGTCATGAGATCAATTTCAGTATTGGGTCCGACAAATATATCAAATTGATATACAGATACATAAAATCAAGGACCCCAATTCACCGCCCGTGGAGTCCTGTCGTTCTTTTTTGTGGTAAAACCAAGTATATTCATCGATCGATTACTTGATTCATTTGAATCTTAAAATTTAAATTATTTAACAAATAATCTAACAATTCAAATTATTTCTTTGGATATAATTCAATGTCAATAGAAGGATGGTCTAGAATGTATCACAAAACTACTCCTTAAAGCCCAAAAAAGATGTCATTATTCTTTCCTAATTTAGATTATTTTTGCTAAAATTATACTAAATTTATATTTATTTCCGACTTAAAAAATTTAATCTAACTTTTTTTATTTTTCACGAATTTTTGGAGATATTTTTGGCCATTTTTTCATGCCGTCAGTATGCCCCACCGTACCAACATACGATATGTCAGTACAAAGCGGTACACATCATATCATTAGCCGGTTGATACACCCGTACAAACTAGTAAGGCAAACCCTGGCCAGTTTTAGTTTTAGACAATATATTGGAGGATATCAAAAGTCGGCAAGGATAAATTAAGATACATAAACAAAACATAAAAAATCTCATAGGTACCATTTAAAGCTAATATTTGTTTTGGAATAAACAATGTTACTAAAAGATATTTCCTATGTTCTACACATTCCAATCAATGGAACAGGCAGAAATTTGCACCTCATCATCATACAATATATTTGTTATATACCCTTCTTCTTTAAGTCTTTCAACTTGGTAAACTCCTGTATTTAGAAAATCCTCAATTTCTTCCCTTTTCTTTCCTGAAACAAAGCAGATTCAAAATTCCAAAAGAGTGATTTATGAATTTCAAATCAATAATTAATAAAATAGGTAAAAGTACCTTGAGTTGAAGAAATTGTTTCGAGCCAATTTTCATAAATATTATCCAGCAAAGTAGTAAGCATTTCACAAACTTCTTTTGACATGCTTTTACGAGATAGTTGGTCTCCAGCACTTTTATATCTACCAATGCGCTGAATTTCAGGCAGAATTCCTACTTTCTCAAGAACACCTGGGAAAAAAATTGCTAAATACAGTCAAGCAATAATTTTGATTTTAGAAGTCTCACATCAGAATGTCTTTTGAAAATATAAAAATGTTTATTAATTAAATTAAAACATAACCGCTGCTTGTTCAGTTTAAGCAATATGTTATGATTGTGCCATTTTAACAACTATTTTAGAAACATTATCCTTTTCAAAGAACACCTTCCATCAAACATTATATGGTAGCACACAAGACTCGGAAAAGAAATTCTGGGAGGGCAAAATGGATGAGAAGCACAGAGCAAAGTAGTACACATTATCCTTTTCAAAGAACACCTTCCATCAAACATTATATGGTAGCACACAAGACTCGAAAAAGAAATTCTGGGAGGGCAAAATGGATGAGAAGCACAGAGCAAAGTAGTACACAGACTATGTAGATCCATCAGGGACAGAAGGGCAATAAGCAGCAAAATAGAATTGACATCAACTATATCCTGAAAAGTGTGCAAATTTCCATCACTACTCTTAATAGACACCCATCATCCAAAAGACAAGGACACGTTGAAGTTTTAGGGTTATAAAAATGATTTCCTCTGACAATTCTTTCCTTTTTATGATTCATAGCTTCTAACAAGAGATTAAACAAGTAAACTTTAGATTCTTATTAGGAGATGTAACAAGAGAAGCATAAAACCAATTTGATCTAATTGCAAAACAGTGATTTAAAAAGCGCTAATCGCCAAGGTCCAAAAACACCCCAGGCACTAGGCGCTCGCCCGAACGAAGCGAGGCGCTAAAATATAAAAATATATAATATAATTAATAAATATAATTATTTAAATAAAAATATGATATTAAATTAAAAAATCTTACAAAATCACAATATCACATTAACAAAAAAAATCTCAAAATTCAAAACAATAACATTAATTTTAAATAAATAAAAATTAACAGTATTAAAATTAAAATAATATATTATATTATTATTAATATATTGTTACTAGTATACAGTTAACAGTATACTGTTAATATACTGTTAACAGCATACTATCGAGTCGATGTGAGAAAAGGTAGTAACGAGCAGCAGGAGCAGGAGAGACGAGTGGCGATAGTGGCAGCGGTAGCAGTAGCAGCAAGAAGCGGGATCGGGAGCGGCACGCAACGACGGTGGTAGCGACAGCGGTAGCAGCAAGCAGCGGGAGCGGGAGCGACGAGCGATGATAGTGGCAGTGGCAGCGATAGCGGCAAGCAACGACAGTGACAACGGGAGCAAGAGCGGCGAGCAACGATAGTGGCAGCGGTAGCAGCGAGCAGCTGCAGCAGTGGTAGTTGTTAGGATCCAGAGCACTAAGAGGGGGGGGGTCAATTAGTGCAGCGGAAATCTTTCAGCGATTAAAAACGAAAGCTACGTTCGTTCGATAAAAACTATTTTGATGCAAAAGCCGATTCTAAGATTACTTATAATTAAGTGCAGTTTACGTTTAAACACAGTTAGCGTCTAAACGCAGTTTGCGTCTAAATGCAGATTGCGTCTAAACTCATATTGCGTCTAAGCGCAGATTGCGTCTAAGCGAAGTTTGCGTCTAAACACAGTTTGCGTCTAAGCGCAGTTTAAGCAGAAGTATAAAGACAATATGCTGCTATTGTACAGCTCAAAAAGTAATCTGCAAAAAGCAGATTTACGTCTAAACGTAGATTTACGTCTAAACGCAGATTTACGTCTTAAACGCAGATTTACGTCTGAACTTTGAAACTCGTTTGTATACTCGCAGAAGGCAGTATGCAGTTGAAATCAAGACGTAAATGTAAACTGAAATCTGATGATTGTGCGAGGAAAGCCGATTTACGTCTAAATGCAGTTTTACGTCTAAATGTTGAAACTCGTTCGTAAAATTGCAGAAGACAGTTTGCAGTTATAAATAGAATCAAAATGTAAATGTAAGCTGCAAAGAAACTCGTTCGTAAAAGCGCAGAAGACAGTTCGCAGTTATAAATAGATTCAAGACGTAAATGTAAGCTGCAATGTAAAGATCGTACGAAAACACCTTTTGACGTCTGAATGCAGATTCGGAAAGATTAGAACTTAGAAACTTGTTCGTAAAAGCGCAGAGAGCAGTAGCTATGTAGGAGATTTGCAGTAATGATAAAGTGCTCAAAATAAACGCAAACCAGAGATTTAGAGTGGTTCGGTCAGTCTTGACCTACTCCACTTTTGGCTTCCTCCACCGGCGAGGTCACCGACGTCAATTAGGGGCCTTCCTTCAATAGGCGAAGGCCAACTGCCCTTTTACAGTTTCTCTCCTTTTGACGGGCTCAGGAGACAACCCTTACAGATCCTTTCTCTCCTCTCTTTACAACTCAAGACTTGAAGAACAGAAAAGAGGAGAACTTTTGGACTTTACACAAATTTGAGCTCTTAGAATCACTGAAAAGATCAAGAATTCGGTGTGGATCTATATCCCTTCAGTGCTGAATGGGTGGGGTATTTATAGGCCCCAACCCAATTCAAATTTGGAGCTCAAAACGATCAAATCCCGGAATTTCGGGATCATGCGGTTGCACCTCTTGACTGGAGAGGTTGCACCGCCTGGCAGAGCTCGAAGACCGAGCTCAGGCGGTGCCACCTCTCTGTCAGGGAGGTTGCACCGCCCAGTCTTGCTCGAAGACTGAGCTCAGGCGGTGCCACCTCTCTGTCAGGGAGGTTGCACCGCCCAGTCTAGCTCGAAGACTGAGCTCAGGCAGTGCCACCTCTCTGTCAGGGAGGTTGCACCGCCCAGTCTAGCTCGAAGACTGAGCTCAGGCGGTGCCACCTCCTGGCTGGGGAGGTTGCACCGCCCAGTCTCGCTGGGAGGCTTAGCCCAGGCGGTGCCACCTCCTGGCCTAGGCAGTTGCACCTCTTGGTGCAATCAGAGTCCGAATGGTTAGCTCCATTCGGCCCAATTTCAATCTTTTCAGGGGCCCAATTGCCCCAAGATTAAGCTAATGGGATCACCTCCCATTTTCCAACTTAATCAACGTGCTAACTACGATTAAATCTAAGACAATTTCTGCAGCTTTGCTCCGATGCGTCAATCGCTTCTTCCGGCGAGTTTCCGGCGAACTTCCGTCGATCATCCGATGAACCCTCGGTGATTCTTCTGTGGACTTCCGGCAAACTCCTGGACTTTGTAACGATCCACTTGGCGAGTTCCGACGAGCTTCGCTTGGCAAGCTTCTGGACTTCTCGGATCTGTTCTCGCAGAACCTCCGACGACCGTCCGAACTTCCGTCGAACTCTCGAACTCCCAACGTGATCATGAACTTGACTCCGGCGCAACTCCTGCTGCTTGTCTAACTTTCATCGTAGTTAATCCTGCACACTTATCTCAACACATAGATTAGACAACAAATGACAATTGACTTCATCATCAAAATCCGAGATTCAACAATCTCCCCCTTTTTGATGATGACAATCAATTGATAATGGAGTTATCCTTAACTCCCCCTGTCTATATGCCATAGTTGAGATAAGTCAACCTTGAATTCAAGACCTAAGAATTCAAGTGACGTATTGATAAGTTAGATCAGTTAAACTTATCAGTACTCCCATCATGATACTCATCATGATGTATCTCTTCAAAGATGATGTCAAGGCTTGACATACATCATCAAGTTTGTATGATTGTGTTTGTAACTATTCATCATGTAGTTTGAACATTATCATATAAAGCTGTGAAGCGCTATTACATGATGCATATATTTGAAATATTCTAGCAAGTTTTGCATTTTCTTCATATGATAAGATATCAACTCAGGGCATAATGCAAACTTTAACACATGTTCATATATCTCTTGGTGATGCAAGGATGGCATAATCATAGCAGTGTTTATAGCATCACTCATAGTATTTCTAATCATGGCAGTGTTTATCAATTCATATATCTCCCCCTTTGTCATCAACAAAAAAACATAGTAATTATGATATCAGGAAAATAATAATAGCAAGCTTATAGAGGAATTTTACATATATTGCTTTAATACTTCTTCCCCTTTTCGTTATAAGCCATTGTCTATGTAAAGATTTAGCAGGATGGAATACATACACATGAATCACTTCATCAAATCTATTTCAGAAACTTATTTTTCATGAAAGTGTACGAGAAAATCTGTTTTATAGCATTCGAACAAATAAGATGCATTTGGACAAGATTTTGTTACAGATTTTCACATATAAACATGGCAATCAAGTGATCTGATCATTCAATATAGTTCGAAAAATAATTTTAACAAATTTATTTATTCGGACAACTCATCATTCCTAATTCTCTTCGAATGAAATCAAATTGTTCTTCACTTAGAGGTTTTGTAAAAATGTCAGCTAGTTGATGTTTAGTATCAATGAACTCTATGGTTACGTCATGATTAGTGACATGATCTCGTATAAAGTGATGTCTAATATCAATATGTTTTGTTCTTGAGTGTTGTATAGGATTCTTAGTTAAGCATATTGCACTCGTATTATCACATTTAATGGGAATATCTTTAAGATTAACCTTGTAATCTTCTAAAGTGTTTTTCATCCATACAACTTGTGCACAGCATGCACTTGCTGCAATATATTCAGCTTCGGTTGTTGATAGAGCAATCGAGCTTTGTTTCTTTGATGACCAGGAAACAAGGGCATGTCCTAAAAATTGACATGATCCTAATGTGCTTTTTCTATCTAGTCTACAGTCAGCGAAGTCCGCATCAGCATAAGTTGTTAACTCAAAATTTTCTGATTTTGGGTACCATAATCCTAGATTTGTGGTTCCATTAAGATATCTAAGTATTTTTTTAACTGCTTTAAGATGAGATATCTTAGGGTTTGATTGAAATCTAGCACAAAGTCCTACACTGAACATGATGTCTGGTCTGGTGGCAGTGAGGTAAAATAAACTTCCTATCATACCCCTATAAGTTTTTTGATCAAAGCTTTCTCCACTTTCATCAATTTCTAACTTAGTGGAGGTGCTCATAGGAATGTTACTAGCCTTTGAGTTGTTCATATTAAACCTTTTTAATAAATTCATGGCATATTTAGTTTGACTAATAAAGATGCCATTGCTTAGTTGTTTGATTTGTAAACCTAAGAAGAATGTTAATTCTCCCATTAAGCTCATTTCGAATTCAAGACTCATAGTTTTAGCAAAAGATTCACAAAGAGATTCATTTGTAGAGCCAAAGATGATATCATCAACATAAATCTGAACAATGAGAAAATTATTTTCAAAATTCTTGATAAACAATGTAGTATCAACCTTGCCTTTTGTAAAGTTATTTTTGATAAGAAAAGAACTAAGTCTCTCATACCAAGCCCTTGGGGCTTGTTTTAAGTCATAGAGAGCTTTAGTTAATCTAAACACATGATTAGGGAGGCTATTATTTTCAAATCCAGGAGGTTGTTCAACATAAACTTCTTCGGAAATAAAGCCATTTAGAAAAGCGCTTTTAACATCCATTTGAAATAACTTAAAATTATTACAACTAGCGTAGGCAAGGAGCATCCTTATGGCTTCCAATCGAGCCACAGGTGCAAAGGTTTCTTCGTAATCGATACCTTCTTCTTGGTTGAAACCTTTGGCTACTAATCTAGCCTTGTTTCTAACCACGATACCATTTTCATCTTGCTTGTTTCTAAAGACCCATTTAGTACCAATAACTAAATGGTCATTTGGCCTAGGAACAAGCGTCCACACCTCATTTCTCTCAAATTGATTCAATTCATCTTGCATTGCGATAATCCATGAATCATCTTTCATGGCTTCATCAACACATTTGGGTTCAATTTGCGAGAGAAAGGCGGCGTTGCCACAAAAATTCTTAAAAGATGATCGTGTTTGAACCCCCTTTGATGTGTCTCCTAAGATTATCTCCTTATGATGAGCATCTACATACTTCCAATCCTTGGGTAAGGAAGTGGATGCATCCAAGTTGCTAGTTGGAGACGGGGTTTCGTTTAAATTCAAAGAATCAAAGTTAACATCATCATCAAGATCATTTTTCTTAATTTCGGAAATCTCATTGAAAACAACATGGATGGATTCTTCAATAATTAACGTTCTTTTATTGAAAATACGAAAAGCTTTAGAAACCGAAGAATAACCAAGAAAGATTTCTTCATCAGATTTAGCATCGAATTTTCCTAAGTTATCCTTTTCATTCAAGATAAAACACTTACACCCAAAGACTTTAAAATATGAGACATTGGGTTTTTTGTTATTCCATAACTCATAAGGAGTTTTGGATAGTAAGGGTCTTACTAGAACTCTATTCAAAATATAGCATGCAGTGTTTACAGCTTCGGCCCAAAAATATTTGGGTAGGCCATGTTCATTCAACATGGTTCTTGCCATTTCTTGTAAATTTCGATTTTTTCTTTCTACTACCCCATTTTGTTGAGGATTTCTTGGAGTAGAGAAATTATGGTTGTATCCATTGAGTTCACAGAATTCTTTGAAATCATGGTTTTGAAATTCTCCACCATGATCACTTCTAATTGACGAAATCATAGATTCCTTCTCATTTTGAACAAGTTTACAAAACTTGGTAAAATATCTAAAGCATTCATTTTTCTGTTTTAAGAAATAGGTCCATGTATATCTGCTGTAGTCATCAACAATGACAAAGGCATATTTGCTACCTCCTAGACTCGATGTAGAGATTGGTCCGAACAAGTCCATATGGATCAATTGTAAGGGCCTAGAGGTGCTTATTTGATTCTTAACTTTGAAACTACCCTTAATTTGTTTACCTAATTGGCAAGCATCACATACATTGTCTTTGATGAACTTGATATGAGGAATTCCTCTTACAAGTTCTCTAGATGATACTTGAGTGATTAGTTTCATGCTAGCATGACCTAATCTTCTATGCCATAGCCAAGCATCCTCATTCATAACCGCAAAACACATTTCATCACATAAGTCATTGATGTCAATAGTGTATACGTTATTTTGTTTTAATGCAATCATAGACATATTTTTATGTGGTTTTTCAATGATGCAAGCATTAGATTCGAATTTGACAGTATATCCTTTGACTAATACTCAAGAGGTTATGTTTTAAACCATCAACTAACAGAACATCTTCAATAAAAAGGTTGGATTTGTTACCTATGGTTCCTTTGCCAATGATTTTACCCTTGTTGTTGTCTTCGAAGGTGACATAGCCTTCGTCTATGCTAGTGAGCTTAGAGAATTGAGATGGATCTCCGGTCATATGCCTTGAGCATCCACTATCAAGGTACCATCTCTTGCGATGGTGTGGGTTTCTATAAGAAAGGATGATTTTTAGGTACCCATTTGCTTTTGGGTGCCTCAAAGATAGATCTGCATTGTTTATCATGTTGCATGGAGTTTATCATGGTTCCTTTAGGAACCCAAATCAATTTGTTTGGACTTATTTTCTTGAATGGACAATAATGTGTCTTGTGTCCAAATTTACAACAGAAGTTACATTTGTCTTGATGTCGAATATGTAGGATGGAGCCTTTTATGAAGGTGGTTGAATTTGGTGAGGACTTCTCACGAATCCAATTCCACTTCTTTTGGGAACGTGACCCTTGTTTGTAAGGATCATGTTCAATGACTTGCTACCAACCTCGAATTTCTTCAAGGTGTCCTTAAGTAGCAAGTTTTCTTTTTGGAGAGTTTCTAGATCATGGCATTTTATGCATGGGCTTAAACTATCATGATGTTCAGCATTTAACTTATCGAAATTACAAATAAGACTATCATGCTCCTTTTTTAGCAATTTGTATTTACTACTGATAGTCTTACACTCATCAAACAATTCATGGAAAGCATTTAATAATTCATCGAATGATAAATCTGCATCTATTGAATTTGTTACCTCATCTTCGATGGCCATTAAGGCATAATGAGCAACTTGCTCGGTGTTGGACTCCTCTTCTTCGGATGCGCTTGAGTCATCCCATGTTGCTTGAAGCGTCTTTTTCTTTGACGTTCTCCTTTTGACTTGGGGACAATCACTCTTGTAGTGTCCCGGCTTTTTGCATTCATAGCAGATTACTTGGTCCTTCTTGGGTTCAAGTTTATTTTTTGCATCATTCTTAAACTTGTTTCTTTTAAAGAACTTTTTAAACTTTCTTGTTAGAAGTGCCAAGTCATCATCACAGTCCTCATCACTTGAGTTTTCTCTCAAGTGGCATTCAGAAGTTTTGAGTGTCATATCCTTCCTGTTCTTTGGAAGGATGTCTTCTTGCTCTTCATGAGCTTTACAAGTCATTTCGTAGGTCATTAATGACCCGATTAGTTCTTCAAGAGGAAAATTTCGCAAATCTTTTGCCTCTTGAATAGCAGTGACTTTAGGATCCCAACTCTTAGGAAGGGATCTTAGTATCTTATTAACAAGCTCAAAATCCGAAAAGCTCTTTCCGAGTCCTTTTAGACCGTTGACGACATCCGTGAAACGGGTAAACATGTCGCCAATGGTTTCACTCGGTTTCATCCGAAAAAGTTCGAAAGAATGTAACAGCAAATTGATTTTTGACTCTTTTACTCTACTTGTGCCCTCATGGGTCACTTCGAGTGTGTGCCAAATATCAAATGCAGTTTCACAAGTTGAAACACGGTTAAACTCGTTTTTATCAAGTGCACAAAATAAGGCATTCATAGCCTTTGCATTAAGAGCGAAAGCCTTCTTCTCCAAATCATTCCAATCGATCATTGGAAGAGAAGACTTCGAAAATCCGTTTTCGACAAGATTCCACAATTCAAAATCCATAGAAATAAGAAAGATCCTCATTCGGGTCTTCCAGTAGGTGTAGTCCGTCCCACTGAACATGGGTGGACGCGTAATAGAATGCCCCTCTTGGTTTCCGGCGTATGCCATTTCTCTTTGGGTTTTAATCCGTTAGAGAGTTAACCTTGCTCTGATACCAACTGTTAGGATTGAGAGCACTAAGAGGGGGGGGTGAATTAGTGCAGCGGAAATCTTTCAGCGATTAAAAACGAAAGCTGCGTTCGTTCGATAAAAACTATTTTGATGCAAAAGCCGATTCTAAGATTACTTATGATTAAGTGCAGTTTACGTTTAAACACAGTTAGCGTCTAAACGCAGTTTGCGTCTAAATGCAGATTGCGTCTAAACTCAGATTGCGTCTAAGCGCAGTTTGCGTCTAAGCGCAGATTGCGTCTAAGCGAAGTTTGCGTCTAAACACAGTTTGCGTCTAAGCGCAGTTTAAGCAGAAGTATAAAGACAATGTGCTGCTATTGTACAGCTCAAAAAGTAATCTGCAAAAAGCAGATTTACGTCTAAACGCAGATTTACGTCTGAACTTTGAAACACGTTTGTATACTCGCAGAAGGCAGTATGCAGTTGAAATCAAGACGTAAATGTAAACTGAAATCTGATGATTGTGCGAGGAAAGCCGATTTACGTCTAAATGCAGTTTTACGTCTAAATGTTGAAACTCGTTCGTAAAATTGCAGAAGACAGTTTGCAGTTATAAATAGAATCAAAATGTAAATGTAAGCTGCAAAGAAACTCGTTCGTAAAAGCGCAGAAGACAGTTCGCAGTTATAAACAGATTCAAGACGTAAATGTAAGCTGCAATGTAAAGATCGTACGAAAACACCTTTTGACGTCTGAATGCAGATTCGGAAAGATTAGAACTTAGAAACTTGTTCGTAAAAGCGCAGAGAGCAGTAGCTATGTAGGAGGTTTGCAGTAATGATAAAGTGCTCAAAATAAACGCAAACCAGAGATTTAGAGTGGTTCGGTCAGTCTTGACCTACTCCACTTTTGGCTTCCTCCACCGGCGAGGTCACCGACGTCAACTAGGGGCCTTCCTTCAATAGGCGAAGGCCAACTGCCCTTTTACAGTTTCTCTCCTTTTGACGGGCTCAGGAGACAACCCTTACAGATCCTTTCTCTCCTCTTTTTACAACTCAAGACTTGAAGAACAGAAAAGAGGAGAACTTTTGGACTTTACACAAATTTGAGCTCTTAGAATCACTGAAAAGATCAAGAATTCGGTGTGGATCTATATCCCTTCAGTGCTGAATGGGTGGGGTATTTATAGGCCCCAACCCAATTCAAATTTGGAGCTCAAAACGATCAAATCCCGGAATTTCGGGATCATGCGGTTGCACCGCCTGGCAGAGCTCGAAGACCGAGCTCAGGCGGTGCCACCTCTCTGTCAGGGAGGTTGCACCGCCCAGTCTTGCTCGAAGACTGAGCTCAGGCGGTGCCACCTCTCTGTCAGGGAGGTTGCACCGCCCAGTCTAGCTCGAAGACTGAGCTCAGGCGGTGCCACCTCCTGGCCTAGGCAGTTGCACCTCCTGGTGCAATCAGGGTCCGAATGGTTAGCTCCATTCGGCCCAATTTCAATCTTTTCAGGGGCCCAATTGCCCCAAGATTAAGCTAATGGGATCACCTCCCATTTTCCAACTTAATCAACGTGCTAACTACGATTAAATCTAAGACAATTTCTGCAGCTTTGCTCCGATGCGTCAATCGCTTCTTCCGGCGAGTTTCCGGCGAACTTCCGTCGATCATCCGATGAACCCTCGGTGATTCTTCTGCGGACTTCCGGCAAACTCCTGGACTTTGCGACGATCCACTTGGCGAGTTCCGACGAGCTTCGCTTGGCAAGCTTCTGGACTTCTCGGATCTGTTCTCGCAGAACCTCCGACGACCGTCCGAACTTCCGTCGAACTCTCGAACTCCCAGCGTGATCATGAACTTGACTCCAGCGCAACTCCTGCTGCTTGTCTAACTTTCATCGTAGTTAATCCTGCACACTTATCTCAACGCATAGATTAGACAACAAATGACAATTGACTTCATCATCAAAATCCGAGATTCAACAGTAGTAGCAGCGAGCAGCGAGCAGCGGGAGTGGCAGCAGCAGTGGGAGCGGCGACAGTGGCAGCGACAGCGACAAGCAGGGTTAGGGTTGGGGAAGTCGCAAGAGGGATGTTGGGAGGCTGATATCGGTGCTTTAGTTGGTTCAATCGAACCAACTGAAGCACCGGAGACCGAACCAAACATAAAACAATGGTTCGGTCGCTTGGTTTAACCCGGGCACTCGCCCGAAGCGCCTGACGCCGGGCTCAGGCGAGCGCCTAGGCAGCACCTCTTTGAAGCGAGGTGCTTGGACATGAAGTGAGGCGCTCGGGCCTCGCCTTGCCTCGCCCAAGCGCCTAGGCGAGCACCCGAGCGCCTATTGAAATCGCTGTTGCAAAAGACCCTTATAGAAACATACATGGGGGACCCTCGAGTCCATTACCACATGATGCTTCATAGTAATTTATTGATACAGTTGAAAGAGAAAAGACTCAACTCTTCCTAGCTTATTCTCTTAATGTTCACTTCCTTATGTTTGCCCTCCTTTTTTCCCTTTAACATGTCCACTGCTAACATTGTGGCAGTTGACACATGTAGTGCAAAATCCAGAAGGTTAAGAAAAGCCAAACCTCTAAAATCAAGAATGGCAACAACCAAACCCACATAAAAAAGAGGTAGATATATACCATTGAAAAGAAATTAACAAAATCAGAAAATCTAATGTCACAACTCACCTAAAATTGGATAAAATAAAAAATGAAACTCCTAAAACAGTCAACCTTGGACATCTTGGTTATTTATTTTTTACTAGATGACAACCTTCAATATCAAAATCCTCCAATGATATACATTCCAAGCCTGAGTAGTTTCATCAATTTTTTTATCTACTGATGACAGTCAAGAAAAAAGTTAAACATGAGAACCTTAAGGAACAACAAATAGTCAAACCACCTTATGAAACCAAAACAACTATTTTCTGCAGCTACCAGCTAAAAGTAGAAAGCATATGATATATGAACATATCTATGGTCATAAAACTTCAGAATATTTTTAGCAAGTTGTCTCTCATTTCATGCAACATACAGTTGTTGAACAAGACAAACTTACCCCCAAGGAATGATGATTGAACAGTCAAACCATAGAGTGCAACATAAGCACTAGGGGGGACATAGACTTCTCCACAAGCACACGCAAGGTAGTACTCTTTCTCGCCACATATGGTAACATGGCTCACAATGAACTTGCCTACAAGGAATCAAATTTACTTTACAGGAAAAGTATCAAAATGAATTCCATTTAACAATTATCTTACGTAAAAAATCTCACTGTTCAATATGAATAAAAAGGTTTTCCAAATAAACAAAGGTAACCAACCCTTAGTGAATGAATAATCATCTTTCAACAGAGGAATTAAATGATCGAAGCATACTCAAATCAGTAAAAAATGCACCCAAATTATGCTCATGAGAGCAAGGTTTCAAATACAAATCCTGTACCAGTTTATGGTATCGATATAATGGGGGACAAACTGCTGGACCCCCAATATCATTGAATAAAATACAAAAATGAATACCACAAGTCCTCAAGTACTAACATTGAGCTACAAGTTTTGATAACAGTATCTGGCCAGACCAGTAAATGCCAATCAACCAGTATTTAGAACTTTGCACGAGATATGTCACTCAAGATCATTAATTCCTATATCAAAATCATTTTAGAGTATTATACTAGTTTACACTTATCATGTAATTCTGAAACAACTCGTCTCCATCTATCTCAACCAAAAGATGCATCCATCGGTCATTGTAAAACATTATTTGTTATGAAAACCCTCATTTATGCATTTTCAGGAAAAGCATAATGGTCGTTTATAATTTTTGCACACATAGCGCTGGCAGTAGACCTATGCTAGCACTGGTACCCGCTTCTACAGGTTATCATGCTAGCATGGATTTTTTCATGCATTTTCATGGCTGCTGCAAGTATTTTGACATTGTTTTCTTTGTTACAATTCTTTACTGCCAGTTTGGATCTGAACCTTCATCTTTTCTTCAAATCTAAGCCAAATTATTGTCAGTCATATAATGCACATAAATTGAAATATTCTTATAGCCCCTTATCGTCCTTTGCAATTAAAAAAAAAAGCAAGAGGATCCTCTGATGTAGAGCTGCATTGACAGTCAAAGTCAAGAAGGGACCTCTTTTATATTCCCATTCTCATACTTGGTAAATGTTCTCCAATTTTTTTATAGGGAATCCATCGCAAATTTGATTTTTCTCCTTGCGTTCATGATTTTGCTATTCTTAATAATCTTAGCACCAAGCAAGGTCTATCGTACCGAAACGTACCGCCCGTACCGGGCGGTACATACCGGTACGTGGAACACCCGATACCGCTACATTGCTACAGTACTATACTGTAGTAGTATAGTAGTGCTACAGTAATATACTGTAGCACTGCTAAAAAAATAAAAAAATATTCGGTACACCAGGGCGTACCGCTCAGTACGCCCTGATGTACCGCCTGGTACATCCGTACCATACCGTACCAAGCCCAGGTCGAAACGCCGGTATGGTACAGTACAGTGAACCTTGACACCAAGTAATACTACAGGTACTTGGTTTATCAATTTTCCAAAGGGCAATGGTTGACCCTCTAAATTCGATATAATTTGAGGTTCTCCTCCTGATTTAGCTATCTTTTTTTAAATATCTTTTGCCATGAATAATGATCTGTAATGTAAAGATGTGTCATATTCATAATCACACAGTTCTACTATGGTACTATGTAAGATGTTAGTGGCTGGGGTTCCACAGAGAAATTGAACAAGTTAGTTCAGATTTTGATGTCATAGCTAATTTTCTCCTAAGAATAATTCGGCTCTCTTAAGTTTTGAAGAGTGACATATATAATTTTAAGTTTTTGCAGAAAGAATCATGCTACTCTCTCCAACAGGAGCTTCAATGATTCCTTTCACCATTGAATGATAGATCAAACCAAACAACCTAGAGGTTGCAACCTCCAAGAACCAATTACCAAAAATAACCTCAGTTATCCTTTTCTTGTTATTCTTCATAAATAGCCAAGCATAACTTTGTCAGAGGCAACAGTATTCCTATGTTCACCTGGAAGCATGAGGCACATGTATGTCTTCTTTCTTGATCTAACAATTCACTAGTGCATGGTTCTTATTTATTAATCATAGTTAAGTGATCAACTCAAGTGTCTAAAGTGATGATAAAGGAAGGTAAGAATAATAAGAACAAATGAACAAATTTAACTTTCAGGAAGGGAATGGAAGTCAGGTGAAGGGACCTGGTTATTGTTCTGTTCTTTAACAGTCCATTTGAAAAAAATGGGTTGTTTAATTTTATTACATGATAACTTGTATCAATCATTAAGAGAATCCTTCCATAATTTACCATCTTCAAAGGGAATCCAGCCTCTTCATTGAGTGATTTCATATGGTCAGCCAGAGATTGTTAAATCTTTTGTAGCTCTTCCATTTTCTTTGTATTTTTTTATTTTCCTTCTCCTTCTTTCCTTTTTTTAACTTATTTAACTTGTTTGTAATCTTGCTGATTTGCCTCAATACCTCAAGAACAAAAGAGGTGGATAGACTTGGTTCTTTAGACCTCAAGAACAAAAAGGTCAAGCTAATATGTGAATAGAGGTTTAGGGTTTAGAGTTTAGGGTTTACCAGTCGTGATCTTGCACACACACCAAACAGCGGGCATTTGGCATGTCCATCCCAAGTGCAGAATATGATTAGTATGCATAAAGATATTTTCTAACAAATATAAGGAATTTTCAAGTTCATCTTATTTAAGAGATACATAGATAAAATCACCCACACACATACACAGATAATGAGATTCTCAGTGTTTTTGGGAAAATCATCTACAAGGAAATCAAATCAATGTGATTTTATAAAAATCTTAAAAATATTTCATCACCTTACTATCAATGACTTTATTTATAAGAAACCTTACTTAACAAGATTTATAAAACTTAAGTTCAGTTAATTTATCTGTACCTGACTTCTTGAAATACTGTATATGTCGTCGTATTTCATCGATTTTGGCCCATCCACAGCTAAGTGGTTCTATTTCAAGATAAATTCCAGAAACACGAGGGTCATATGCTGCTTTTATAAAATTTTCACAAATTTGAGGTAGAGACAACCCAGAAGAGAAGCGCGTTTTTAACTGATCAGATATCTGCACCATAAAAATATAATGTTATGGTGCATTCATATCAGAAAAGATCCATTTATGTATAAATACCCAAATTATCATTCAAGATTAATGATTATTTTCCATATCAGCACATCATTGTTTTATGAGTTTTCGTGGACAACTATGTTGTATAAAGGCATACCACCAAGGCACCAACCACCAACGACAAGATTTGATGATATTCTACTCTTTTCTGTGTCAACTGGAACACATTGCACAAAAAAAAGCACAGAAAACCATGTTCTGAAAGTAAAACATTTTAAGGCCCCTAGATCTGCCTATAATAAAGATGCTAGAGAATACAAAGAGTACTGAGTACTTGCTCATGGAAACATTTCTAATTTCTTGAATATTTTTAGCCTGAAAATATGCTCTTTTGTGCTAAATGCACAATCTCACTTATATGGATGTCCCAAATTTCATTCATTAGTTAAATGCTAATCATCCTGTCCTAGTTCTTCTGAACCTTCGCATTAAATTATTGATTTAGACTGTGGCATCATAGCTTTCCACTTTCAAGCATTTGGCATGCTGATTACTCGGGCACAGTAGCATATGGACCTTAATATGAGGGTGGCAACTTGCTGCAGAACACTCAGTTTAATGCTTTGTGGTGCTGCAGATTGATGCATAAGATAACTTATCCATATATGTTACTGTTATGGTATTCACTAGCAAGTACTATTAACTGCAAAATCATTTTTCAATCTCAAAGACACGAATTAATGCCATCTTACGTATCTAAGAAGCACACGTTGGCTGTGATACCCAGGCTGTAAAATAGACTGGCATGATGAGACATGACTATATAATATACAGATGTGCATGGACAAATCCTCAGCATGGACATGATATGCAATAGCATAGTGAACTGAGAATAATAGAAATGAGTACATCTTTGTCATGATTGATGTCAATTGTTGCTCAGATAGTCCATCGCAAGCCATGGAGAGGTACTGACTTATCAGGCTGAGTGATAGTATTTATTTTCAATA
Organism: Musa acuminata AAA Group; assembly: GCF_036884655.1. NCBI lineage: Eukaryota > Viridiplantae > Streptophyta > Magnoliopsida > Zingiberales > Musaceae > Musa > Musa acuminata. Next base: position 9,889,067 of record NC_088346.1, on the reverse strand, counting down.
TTGTTTTGTTGTCCAACTGAAAATTACTGAAAAGATATAATGGGGATTGATCACCGAACAAGTGATATCTCTTTGATAACTTCATGTTTCAAAGGCAAAACATAACTTATGTCTTGGTATCATCATGTATAAGAATGCGGAGCAATAATCTTAATGAAATAGTGGGATTTCCAGTTTTACAAGTGGTTTCAAGTCTCCTGTCCTTCCTTTTATTTAATCTGGATATCATAAGTCAGCCATCATCATATACAATAATCAAGTATGTTTACATATCAATAATGTCTAGAAACTCTTCTGAAATTCAAACTATATATTGTAAAAGCTGAAACTAACTTGCTATAATGGTTGTAGAAGATGATGTTCATGACTGTCAATTGCCTTAATTCAGGAAAAATGAATTAGCTGACGGATAAGGTAGCTACATGGTAGTTGTTCTCCCTTAAAACACTGAGCTGGTTAGGATGTCAATAAAAGGGTCAAAGAGTGAGCAGAGGGATACTTTGCCAAATGCAAGGTTCGCAAAACCATACTGTACCGACCGGTATGGGCGGTACATATTGATCCACCAGCAGATTGGCATGCGGACTGCCTGTTATCAGGCAGTATTAGTCTTTTGGCCTCATATCGGGTGATACGGGACTGTATCAGGCGGTATCGATCGAAATTTCGACCGTTACCGACCTATATCGACTAATATCGGACGATAACGGGAGAAATAAAGCAGGTGATCCTTTATTGCTGATTAGATCGCCAATTCTTTGACCCCTCCATGATCGCCAGTTGGCCCGATGCTGAACCAATGGAAGAAGTTCTGGGCCGACGGTGGTAGCAGCGGGGACGACGGAGTGTGCTGGCTCCTCGTTGAACTTTGGCCTCTCGAGCAAGGCGGCTCACTTGTCATCCTGACCGGCTTCCAGACCTCCCTGGCCGACCTTGTCGTCAAGAACCGCGATCGCTTGAGTAAACCTTCGCGGAAGAAGAAGCTGCCTCCCTCTGACCTCGACTCCTCCGCTTCTGGTCCCGTCACAACCCTCGTTGTAGCGACACCGTCAGACAATGGAACTCGACTCGACGCTATCGTTGTAAACCGCCCCGTTCCACTGACTAAGGATGGTTGTTCGTCGTCGCTCATTTATACTGAGACGAATAGTAAGAGGTTAAAGACAGGGTTGGGGTTTCTTTTGGGAATGATTTTGGTTTTGGATCGTGGGATCAATTTCTATTTTTTGGATATTTTTGAAGGTTTAATGTTTTTTAAGCAAACCGCTCAGTACGTTGTATCGTACTATATCAAGCAAAGCTGGATATATTCGTACCATACGAGATTAAAAACCTTGGCCAAATGAAAAGGAAAACACATATATTCGTTGGAGTGAACTCTAGTGGGAAGTGTACATACCTGACTTATTCAAGTGAGGAAAGGCAAGCATCATTGGCTGTCACATCACATCATCAACAACATTGACCATGGTGACTTGGTCACTATGCCAAGTCATAATGAAAATCAACTAATAGTGTCTCATCCTTGCAAGCTGCATCTTTTAAGTTCTCAAGTGAAACAAATTCCTATCCTGTACTAATAATCCCTGACTGATCCTATAACATACATAACTTCTAAACTTACCAAGTAATTGAAATTCACAAACTTACTAGCAATCCCTTTTCCTAATAATTAAAATTCAATTACCCTATTTGGAGGAATTCAGTCCCTCATTTGGGTTTAAGGATTTCAATTTTCATTTGATGGAGTTGTCAGAAAAAATCTTAAGATAACAGAAATATTTTAATTATATTAAGATCACAATACCTCGATTACCATTTTTTATGTTCTCCCTCCCTCTAGCTAAGTGCAATATTTATTTATCTTTCTGTGTTTCTTTATACATTAACTCTTTATCTTTACTTGTGTGTGTGTGTGTGTATATATATATATATATATATATATATATACAATTTTATCATTGTATCATTTTTTATCAATGTACTATAAAGATTGAGATCATTAAATCATATAGTAAATAATATACAAAAACATTTCATACTAATGTTTGCATTGAAAATTATTAGTCATTTCATATTATAATGAAGAAACAGCAGTGTCCCTCCTAGTTAACCAATTGTAAATCAGTACATGAATACAAGCTGTTTCACAACCCTAGCGTTGACACACCCTTACTTGACGCACTTGCAATCAATTCCAATATTTTTCTTGAGAGAAATCGATCCCTAATTAGTAAACCTAATACTTGTTAGGACCAAGTCAGCACTAAGAGGGGAGGGCAAATTAGTGCTTTTGATAAAAACGACATCGATTCGAAGATTCGTTCAAAAAAGCTTGTATTCGTAAAAGCATTTAAACTTGAAAATGTTCGTAAGTGATTGAGGGCAGTGAGCAAGTAAATCAACGAGTAATGAGAATGAAAAGCATGAAGAAATGGCACAAAAAGAAAGCACACCGGATTTATAGTGGTTCGGTTATCATGACCTACATCCACTCCCGATTCCTCTTTACTTGAGGCCACCGGCTTTCACTACCGATCTTCTTTCAACGGGCGAAGATCAACTATCCTTTTACACCTCTCTCTCCTTTTCATAGGCTTAAGAGAGAACTTTTACACCTCTCTTTTAGATCTCACTCCTCCCTTAGAAAACTTCAAACTCTAGGAAGAAGATACTCTGAATCCTAAGAGAATTTCCAATTTTTCTCAAGTATTCTTTCCCCCCTTTAAACTCAATTTCATTCTTAGCCAAGTAGAAATATCTGGGGTATTTATATACCTCAAATAGCCTTAAAAGTAGAGCCAAAAAAAGTCTCATCCCGGGTTTCCCGTGTCTTGACAGTACCACCGCCTGCAGCACTGACAATGGACGATACCACCACCCAATCTGACGGCACCACCGCTTGACAACCTGGAAAAGTGTGCTCTTGACTTTTCCAGCTCATAGGTGGTTCCACCTAATCTTGGGTGACCGAATGGGCCTTCCACTTGGCCCAACTCAGGCCCAATGAGCCCCTAATTGAGTTGGCATGGTTACACCCCAAAACCGACTCAATTAGACTCTAAACTAACTTAATATAGACATAATCGATTACTAGTATGAATCCTATGTTGTCCGACATGTCATTGATTCATTCGACGCTTCATCCGATCATTTCGGCGCATAGTCCTTTCTTGCGGCGTATTGCCCAATCGGCATGTTGACCTTTGTAATATCCTATCTCCTTAACGCAATGTCCGATCCTTCTGGCCCGATGTCTAAACTCATGGCACGAAGCTTTCTGTCGATACGTCGACCGATTCTCCGACTCGACGTCCAATCTTCTGATGTGTTCCACTCCAGTCCAACGTCCGATTCCTCCTGTTTTAATTGATTTGCTTTTTATGATCGAAGTTAGTCCTGTGTTACTCAAAACATAGATTAGATCGTAAACTCATCAATTGATTTCATCATCAAAATTCGAGATTCAACGATACTAATTACACATCGTGACTATTCTTTTCATCGATGAGCAACACGTAGACCAATCATTTTGCTTCTAAGAAAGTATATGAATCAATCTTAAGCTGCTACTGAACCCTAGAAAAGTACTAAGCGAAAAGAGAAAGAGAAAGCAAAACAAGGTCAGCAAATCAACAACGCCAAGAGAAGACAAGAAAGAAAGCAAGATAAAAAAAGAAAGCAGAGAGAGACCTGGCCGCGGAGTCTCATCGAGAGAACGCTCCCTTTCTTGACGCGCTCCCAGGGAAGAGCAAAGAGCATCCTCACCTTAACGACGAAGAGCCTCCACCAATCGAACTCCTCCATCTCAAACTCCCCAGTCGGGTACTCCTGTCCAACTTCTCCATCCGCACCGACCTTCTCTCGCACGGCCCCATCGGAACCCACACCAGGAGCTGAATTGCTCGGAGGCGTGCCGCCGTCCCCCACATTCTTGGACTCCTCTGCATCCTCATCCTCATTGGTCTTCGCGGCGGAAGACTCAAGCGCCCGGAAGTGGAATCCACCGCGGCGAGGGTTGGATGGCAGCAGGGAGGAGGATGAGGAGAGGAGGCGAGAAGTGGGCGGGGAGGCGAGGGAGGGGGAGAGATGGAGGAGAGATGAGAGAGAAGGTTTGTGAGAAGGGAAGAGGGCGGACAACTTCTGGCGACTGCGGTGTGGGAAGCAGAGACCGTGGAATGGTGGGGGGCTGAAGAGAACGTTGGACATAGTTTCTCTGGGTGGTCGAGTTTGGCTTCCTCCTCTTCTCCTGTTGGTTATACTTGCGCTCGAGAAGAGAGGAAACGAGGAGGGGAGGCGACGGCCGAGTGGAAAGCAAAGCTTACCGACGACAAGGTTGCTCTACGGCCACGTCATCCCAAAAAGCCGTTGTATATCTTTCTTTTGCTTGGTGAGGCGAGACTTCTGATACCCATCCATGGTATGAGCTGTGTTGTGGGACCAGTGTGGAACCCACCCGCGTGAATCACCCCCGAAATGGTTTTGGCTGATGCCACATGGGAGCCGATTTATGGGGTCCAAGTGCGTGGGTCGCATCACACCAGTTTTCATGTGAAAGGTTGAACTGACACGTGTATCGGCTGCCATCATACGGTGGTACGAAACACTTAAATACGTAGACCTCATAGTTTGCAATATATATATATATATATATATATATATATATATATATATATATATATATATATATATATATATATATCGTTTGCTTTGGTATTGATCTTATCGTCTTAATTTGGTAATGACATTGTTTTCTATTGTTACAGTGGAGAGTTATTGTTAATATATATATATTATAATTTCAATCTGAATCTTAGAAAATTTATATTAGGGCACTCCTGATAATACTTTTACGATGCTTAAGTTAATAAGTTAGTTGAATACATCGGATAGTTTTTAAGTTTAGATTATCTTAAGATGTATTTATTGATCTGGTTTAAAGATATTACTTTCTAATAATATCACCTGTGGTAGGGTGATGCATTGATCTCAGGCGCAATTATCATCACTTTATACTAAGTTTGAGATTTGATTATTTTTTACTCTACGGTGTTAATCGAGCAATGCAAGATAATTGGTTAATTGATCACTTATCGCTGAGGTATTAACTGTATGAAATCGAGATGTCAACCACATAAAATATTTTATGACACCGTATAGCACATTTTAAAATATGACTTAGAATTGTGTACATTATGATTCGAATTTTTTTAAGCGTGTTTGATCGTATAGAAATTTATTTTATGCATGAAATACTTCGAAGTCTCATTTGCCGACAACCAAATTCCTCGACTTTATCCAAGTTGGGAGGGGGAGGAAAGTACGTGACACTTTCCATCATAAGAAATATGAGGCAATGACGAGTGCCGTGGGCACATCAACCACTTAGGGCGTCAACGTGTCAACCATCCGTTAAAGTAAAAGCATCCGAGTGTCGTCCTCTTCAATTTAAGTGGGAGATTCGTCCTCTTCAATCGAACTCCGTGAGACTTGGGATCTTTAGAGAGACTGCCTCACGCAGCAACTTCCTTCTTTTCCTATTACTCGGAGATAGTTTTGCTAATTTCGATGACCTAAGGGTGTAGCCAACGTTAGCCACCGCGAGATGGGAAAAAGAACCAAAGAAAACGAAGACTCAATGGAGAAAATTCTAATTCCTTTCTGTTCACCGCTAATATGTATATTTTAAGAAGATTATGGTTTTCCGTTAGTTTAATTCTGTCATATGTATAAATGAAAAAAAATAAAATGAATTTCCAGAAAAGGATTTTTATTTTTTTGAGATGATCATATTTTTAGAATTTTCTAAAAACGTCCCTTCACTTTGTGTAATATTTAAAATACTCTTATTTAACAGTAAGTCATTTATATCTTTTCTTTTCACTTCATTTTGTTACAGATCGATCTAGTAATAATATATATATATATATATACATATATATATATATATATACATATATATATATATATACGTTTGTTGAGATTTGAAATTTCTTCTTAAGCAATTTGATGACTAAAATATTATATTTAATCGCCTTCTGTTTACGGCGAAAAGTCTCGTCAGCGAGAGAGGAAGGAAGATTCCTCTTTTAAATCATTCTCAGCTTTAGCGAAAAGCCTCAGACAGTGAGCGGCCAAGTAGACGCTTCTTTCCAACCCTCACCTTCAACCCGGTCTCCCTCCTCGGAGCTGTCTCGTCGATCTCGAATCCCATGGCTTTGATCGAAGCTTGGCGATCGATTGACTGGGAGCGAGAATCGTACCCGGCCTACGAGGATTTCTGGGCGATGCCCTTCTTCGCGTTGCTCTTCCCCGCGGTCAGATTGTTCCTCGATAGGTTGGTGTTCGAGGTCAGTGATTCACAACTTGCGCCCTTGCCTCTGTTCTGATGCCTTCAGCCTTTTGACCAATTTTGATGGAGACCGTGCGGGAAAGAACTGATTTTGATGTAATTTGTTGTAATTATTAGTGTTAGATCTCTTTGCTTTGTTCTTTTGAAGTTAGGATTAACCGAGGGTGAGATCACGTTCCACAGTCGTGTATGAACTTTCTGGAAAATTGTGGAAATTTCTCTACTGTTATTCTTATTTTGGTGGATGGTTTTGTTTTTTATGAGGAATCAGTATATAATGAAGGAAGAATATGTTTTCTGGTGACAATCTTAAACAGAAAAGGGTTATAATATCACCAAGAAACCTATCACCCATGTTAATCTTAAGAGTAAAAGAAACCCTAAAACAAATCTTACATGACATCATGTGGATTGAAATCCAGAGAAGCATATAACCAGCCTCCTGAAATTTCAAACTAAACCTATCTATCCGCTATCCAACAGTATGCACCGACAAGTCATTTTAATGCTTATATTTTATGTACATTCTCAAATTATACAGCTTTATTATGTCAGACTAGATCTGTTGTAGTTATAGAGTGTCAATGATGTTTTGTTTGAAATGCAATAGAGTCCTGCTGCTTGGTTGGAGGCCTTTTTCCTGAGCTCATGAAATCATCTATTCTTTCACTTTTCAGATAGCTAATTGAAGATATTCCATATTGGAAACAGATGAGGATTCTGCTGAATCTAGGATAACACTAATTAGAATTCATACTGAACTTTTGGTGCAATTTAAGAAATTACTGGGGATTTGCTACATGAAAATTTACCAATCTTGTCAATGATTAACTGATTGAGTTGTTTGGCTTGTACAATTGGTACTACTTTATATTTTTTTTATTTTCATTTTGTAATATCAAGTGTCTGTTACTTATTGTGTGCTTTTCATAATATCTTTGTTTTCTGTAGAAATTAGCAAGGCGAGTTATACAGCAAAACTCGATCGAAAAGCTCAAGGTTGAAGTAGACAACAGGAGAAAAAAGATTAATAAGTTTAAAGAGTCAGCTTGGAAGTTTGTTTATTTTCTTTCAGGTGAGCTGCTAGCTCTATCAGTTACATATAATGAGCCTTGGTTCACCAACACAAGATACTTTTGGATGGGGCCAGGAGATCAGGTCTGGCCAGATCAGAAGACAAAGTAAGATATGTCCAAATCAGTTGCTTAGCAATTAATGTTCATTTATGGATGGTGTCATGGTTTTAACTTATTTATTTCCTGATTCCCAGATTAAAACTTAAGGCTGTCTATATGTATGTTGCTGGCTTTTATACATATTCAATTTTTGCACTTGCATTCTGGGAAACAAGGCGATCAGATTTTGGGGTGTCAATGGCTCATCACGTGGCAACTGTTGTTCTCATTGTGCTATCTTACATATTCAGGTTAGTCTTAAAAATGTTGTTCTGATTGTGTTATCTTACATATTCATGTTAGGCTAAATAATGGATCAGGCAGGGTTATCCTCCGCCATGGTCTACTTTGATCCCTCCTATTAAACCATCAACTACATACACATACTTTGGGGTCACGCTGAATTGCTTGTATCTTTGAGTGACTTGGCTACCCTAATGGGAACAAATATGAAATCCTTACCACTAACTATTTAAGGTGTTTTGGCATTGCAAATTTCTTTCACTTCAAACAGGTTTGCTCGTGTTGGTTCAGTTGTTCTAGCCATTCATGATGCTAGTGACGTGTTCATGGAAACAGCAAAGATGTCCAAGTATGGCGGTTATGAGATGCTTGCTAATGTAGCATTTCTCCTATATGTTGTTTCATGGATAATACTTCGTCTTACATATTTTCCTTTCTGGATCCTTCGAAGTACAAGGTGAGTATAACTCTCTTGATGCAAGTTCTATTTATTGTAAAATGCATATGGAAATACTAATCTGCTAAGTGTATTAAGTGAAAAATTGATAAAACTTCTGATTTGGGATAAATATCACATCCTCTAACCTGTTGTTTTGTTCATTTGGAGCCACATATGTGTGTTAAATCTTCAGATTTTGCTTCACAATGAACCAAGACAATGATGGCAGTTGATTGAAATCTAATATCATCTCATGAATTTTTTATCCTCCAGTCCAAAGAGGAATCGTTTTACAAGATTGGAATTTTTAGCTATTGTGAAATAAGTGTTGCTTACTTTATTAAAAGATGTGCGATGCATTGGGAAGTTTTCTCCAATAAAAAGGTGAGATCCAGGAGGACTATTTATGTTAGTGAACTCTGCATATCTTATTCTTAAGTGTCTTTAATAAATGTGAAGGGCAATGGAGAGAGAGTTTCGGATTCATGGTTAGGATCACATTGAGAGCAAGCCTAGGAAGTGTGTGGGGCTTATTTGAGATTCTGGATCACTTAATCTCTAGACCTTTATGCTGAAACAAATTTAGGAGAATTTTTTCTTGTTTTCTGTTGTTTGTCGAATTGTTTATAAGATAATTTGATTTATTTTTTGTACAGATACTGTATGCTTCCATGTAGAAAGGTTTGCACTAACCGAAGTGTTTTCAGTCAAAACATAGTTTCATCATTTAAGTAATTAATTTGAGTAATATTTACTTTGTTGTACACCAGTGGGCCAGGTAAAAGACTACCAAATCCTGTTTAGCTTTTAAACTCTTATTAGCATGATGCACTGCAGCTTGTGAACTTTCTGTAATTATATAGTATAAACAACTATTCAAGGATTATTCTCTATTGTTAAATGTTGAGCCAGTTTATCTGCTGGAAAGTTTCATATGGAAGATGACCTTGAAGTAATTAGTCTGAAATCTTAATTTTCCCTTACATGGCAGCTATGAAGTTCTCTTGAATTTGGACAAAGAAAAACACAAGTTTGAAGGACCAATATATTATTATGTCTTCAACACTCTCCTATTCTCACTGCTTGTTTTACATATCTATTGGTGGATATTAATGTTCCGAATGCTTGTGAAACAAATCCAATCAGGGCAACTCGGCGAAGATATTAGATCAGGTAAGTGTTGTTTCTTTATAAGTTTCATTTGAAGCTTCCCCAACTAGATGCTGATCCACATCCAATTTCTTAATGATGGAACTAAGAGTGTATATTCTAGGCAATTAGCCAAATGTTCTTAAAAAGTTATGCTGGTCTAGTAGCGTTACAATGTTATACGGCATGACATTTTCTATTACTGCTATGCTATTTTAGAATGCACATACTCTAATTTACTGTTTTTGGAAATTCTTCCATTGTGTAGATTCTGAAGGTGAAGACGAACATGAAGATTGATGTACCTGGGAGATGCAATGCATAACCGAAGAAATCACCAAAAGAGAGTTTGGTGCTCATGATGTCTTCAACTTCAGAACTAAACTTCATTATTGGGAACCAAACAGTCTGCTGATCTTGTAGACATTTGATTCGTGTTGTTGTACTATGAATTTATCATAGAAAAACCAGGCTAAACATGCTAAACATAGTAAACATGTACTTTACAGATTAGTATATGTTTTCTTCTCTTGTTTTAGAAGTGATTGTTGAGTGAATTGTCTTCAGGTCATGTAATTGGGTTAAATCATATCATTTATCGGTTGACCATGTTTTTAAGTGTTGACTACAGTTGTATAAGTAGGTCAAATATATGTCAATCAAGTCGTCTGATGGCTTGGTTACATCAAACATGCATTTGTATCAGTATATCCCAATTCATAGTGTGATCAGATTCGGAGTACGATCCAATTTGGGGTGTCTCATTGAGGTTTTTCTTGTGGAACAAGAACAATTGTCTCATGTTATCAATCCAAGACTAATTTTTTTGGCTGCCTTATTCTTTGCTGAGCAAATTGTCTTTATTTGGTTGTGTTTGACTGCCAGAGCTGGTCAACCCAAGCCACCAAACTCAATCAAGTTTTAGCTTGCTGGTTCCACCAAACTCACTCATGTTAGTTGATCCCCCTGTTGACTCCAAGCGGCCTCTTCAAGCAGTTCACCCTCCCATCTCCTGCATGAAGCATATAAAAGGATGCAACGACTGCAACCCTTCTGCTCATATCCTCCCATCAAGCATCAACCGAGGCGAAGCAGACACAGCAGCAGCAAATCATGGCCAAAGGTGTCGGTTGCTCGACGCCTCTGCAGCTCGTCATGGCTTTTGTTCTCGCCACCGCGGCCATCACCTCATTGGCGCAAGACCCGTCGCAGCTGAGCTTGGGCTACTACTCGAAGACGTGCCCCACCGCGGAGCAGATCGTGCGGACGGAGATGGAGTGCGCGGTGAAGGCCAATCCCCGCAATGCAGCTTTCATCATCCGCCTCCATTTCCATGACTGCTTCGTCCAGGTCGCCTTCTTGACATCATTCATACGAACTGTCAATAGATCAGTAGTAGCTATAGTACTGAACTGCTGCAGCTCTTTAGGGTTGCGATGGATCGGTTCTCCTGGACGACACAGCCACGCTGATAGGGGAGAAGCAAGCAGACCAGAACGTGAACTCGCTGCAGGGCTTCGAGCTGGTCGACAAGATCAAGGAGAAGCTGGAGGCCGAGTGCCCCGGCGTCGTCTCCTGCGCCGATCTCCTCGCGGTAGCAGCTCGAGACGCCACCATTCTGGTATCCTTCAAACCACAAACTTGTCGTCATCCTTGGAAGACATGGATTCGAGCATTTCATCCTTTGAGATTAGCAGGTTGGAGGGCCGTACTGGGACGTTCCAGTGGGAAGGCTGGATTCCAAGACTGCAAGCCTGGATCAAGCGAACTCAGACATCCCATCTCCGCAGCAAGGACTCGCCACCTTGATCACCAAGTTCTCAGCCAAAGGACTCTCGCCCACTGACATGGTAGCCCTCGTAGGTAAGATCATGGATCACTCTGATTCCTTACGGCCATCCATTCTTATCCCACGAGCATCTGACTCTGATCTCAGGTTCCCACACCATTGGCATGTCGAGATGTGTGAACTTCCGCGACAGGATCTACGGGGACTTCCAGCTGACGTCGAAGAGTGAAGCGTCGGCGCAGGTGTACCTCAGCAAGCTCAAAGAGACGTGCCCTACGGACGGAGGAGATGACAACGTTTCCCCCATGGACTACACCTCGCCCACCGTGTTCGACAACGCCTTCTTCGAGACCCTGATACAGGGAACCGGGCTTCTGAACTCGGACCAGGAGATGTATTCCAGCCTCTTAGGGTTCGAAACCTCCCACATCGTGGAGAAGTACTGGGCAGAGTCGATCTCCTTCTTCAAGGATTTCTCGGACTCCATGGTCAGGATGGGGAACATCACCAACCCTGCAGGTGGAGAGGTGAGGAAGAACTGCAGATTTGCGAACGCCTGAGCTTACCTACTTCTCTACAGCTTCTCTAAATATATACATATATATACACATGAAGTCATACGGTTTGTCTGAGGCAACATAAACATTCGACGCAGATGAACACCGTCAATGATTTATTTCCTCATGTATGAAGATCTATAGGAGTCAAATTCTCATGTATGAAGATCTACAGAAGTCAAATTCTACTAATAATGAGAAATTTGTTTCGGTTTTCTTATTTTTAATTAAAATTAAGTTTAAAATAAAATTCATCATTTAAAATAAAAAAAATCATAATTGCCGAGTGTATTATCACGGCATGCGTGGCACATGGGGCCCATCATTCGTCTATGGTTGGTCAGCCCGGTGGGACTTTAACGGGTGAACAGAAGTACTGCATGTTAGCAGATCCGAAGACATTAACGGCTGGATCTTTTAGACATTAATAGTAATCGATCTTTGTCAACGTCAATCTTTAAAAGTGTCTTTCCGCCACGTTGACATCAAATCTAGTCAACGTCAGTCTTACCGTCACATTGACAAAGCATCAGAAGAACCCTCATCAAATAAATCCATAATCTCTTTTGTTTAAGATCAAACTCGTAAGCCGGGGGACATTAGTGTGATTTTTCTTAAAAAAATGGATTAGATCGACTCAATTTGCTATGTCAAAATGACGATCAAAATCTACATCAACGAGTTCTTCTGACACCAAGAAATCCATGTCGCAGTTCAAAGCTTGGAAATATGCTGCCTCTAGGAGTGTGATGGACGACATTAAACATGCCGAATTCTTGAGAGAGAAGAAAAGAGGTGGAAAGAAGCACAAGATCCATGGCGTTGAATCATGACATTCTTTACTTTGAGTCCTTCAGACCTATATACAACAAAACTCGCAGTCATACCGATGTCAAAGAACTACTTTCGTGTTTGATCCATGGAGGTTCAACTCAAGAACTTGCTATCTTTGTGCAACGTCCATGGCCTGGTCTGGAAAGGCTCTCATGATAAGAGCAAATACAGGAAAGATGGTAATTGCATTTTACCTCCTATCTTGTAATCATTGATCACAGATAATTCCAGTGCTTTTTTCCATGCTGTTGATTCTGTAGTGTTATGAACTCTTACCTTGGCCCAGAGAGTTCAACTGCTTGGACAAGTAACGACGAGTCATCCGTCAGGTTCGAGTAGCACCTTTCCGAAAAGGCAAACTCAGGCACCTTGAAATTTTGGGAGTCGACTCTCTGAGAGGCTTCCCATCTCTCCACAAGTCCATCGCCTTCGAGCATTCGCACAACCTCTGACATTTTGGGCCGGTGGCCGGGAAGAAACTGTGTGCACAGGAGCGCTACTTGTACCATCTCCTCGAGCTCGATCCTATCGTAAATGTTCTTCAAGTTCTTGTCCATGAGCATGTCAAGCTTCTTCTCTTGATGGATCTTCTTTACCTGAATGATCAAGTAGACAAATAGTAAAGGCACATAAAGTGGCTTCAATTTGTGAGTCTAACATCATTCTTACCCAGTCAAGCATGGTGCCTTTCTCATTCACCGACTTCCCGAATTCTAAAGCTGTCCGACCGGTAATAAGTTCGAGGAGGAGAATTCCAAATCCAAAAACATCAGTTTTTTCGGAAGACTGGCCTGTAGAGAGATACTCGGGTGCAATGTGTCCGACGGTGCCTCGTACAGCTGTAGTTACATGCGAATCCCTGTGATCCATAAGCTTTGCCAGCCCAAAATCTCCAACTATGGCCTCACAGTAATCATCTAGCAAAATATTGGCGGCCTTTACGTCTCTGTGAATTATCTTCGGATCACACTGCTCGTGAAGGTAGAGTAGACCTCTTGCAGCTCCCACTGCGATCCTTTTTCTCGTAATCCAATCCAATGGTGGTTTTCCTAAGGAAAACAAGAAATGGATAAATGATCGTAACAGTGTGTATTTGGCTACTTTTGAGCCACTAAATCAAATTTTCATTCATATCAAGTTTCCATATTTTGAAAACTTAGAGGGCATGTCTCTTCTAAAAAAGGACATATTAGTGACTTGAAAAATTAATGATGTTGGAAATTTGAGTAAATCCAATAATTTCATTAAGAAGCCAGGATCAGGTAGTCACCTTTTAGTCGGGAAGCAACACTTCCATTTGACATATATGGATATACGAGTAATCTCTCCGAGGCAGTCATACAGAATCCATGCAGTCTGAGGAGGTTTCGATGCACAGCCAAGCTTATCATCTCAACTTCAGTCTGAAACTGGATCTCACCACCCACGGCACTCCCATCCTTGAGCCTTTTGACAGCTACCAGAGTCCCATCTTTTAGATGACCTTTATAAACAATTCCAAAGCCGCCTTTGCCTAGTATGTTCTTGCTGCTGAAGTTATCTGTTGCGATCTGAAGCTCGCGAAACTGAAATTTCTTCAAATTTCCGAGGCAAACTTCCTCGTCGTGTTGCTCTGAATGTATCAAAGAGATGATTAATTTGTGAACATATGTCGATAAATGATTTATAGAAGGATGTGTCTCATAAGTGAGAAAGAGTAGCAAGATTGACGATGCTAATGCATTCTTGTGCCTTTTACTCACCATCAACTTCGAATAGGATTTGTTGGTTATGTCTTTGCCTCCACCAGAGAATCAACCCAATGACAAGAACTATTGAACAGACTAATCCAAAGCTGGAACCAAGTGCTAAAGCAACTTTATGATTTCTTGGTTTTCCTTGGGTTGCAGTGCCTTCATGATAAATGGATGGAAGTCAGAATTGAAAGACACAAGCCAGTTCTGTAACTTACATGAAACAAAACTGTAGCATCCACAAGCACTAGGCAACCGACACTGAAGAACAGATAAAGGAACTTGATCAAGGGACTTGTGATAACAATGATGTGGAAGAAAATGCAGACCCATTGTTTTAGTCAAAGTCCAAAATATTTTCAGAATATTAGTCAAGATAGAAAAAAATTTGATGGCTAAGATCTAGCAAATAGCATAAAATTGGTAGATAAGAAAAGGATTTTGTGCATGTGCAGATGGAATTGTAAAATGAATGTAAAAGAATTAGTTGTGACCATATTACCAAGGCTCGAGAATTAATTTTCTTCAATTAAAATATAATTCTTACCATTATCTTACATGTTAATTACACATCGACAATAAGAAAAGTCAATTATCCCCTTGTGTACTGATTCACAGGCACACAAGAGATATAAAACAGGTGCACGATACAGCTTATGTTAGATTCATGTTAGAATATTCTCTGAAGCATCAAAATGAAAAATATATATCAACTAGATAATATCTCGGATAATGTAAGTACTCTCTGTCTCTGAATTGTTCAAGTTGTAGGAAATCGGCATGGGCATTGTCCCGAAGCAGTCTTTCTCTGAACCAGTAGCACAGATTAAAGGATTTCCAACAATACTGCAAAATGAAATTTAAAAGACAAGTTAAATATGTTCCTAGTTTAAAGAAAGGATTTTACTGAACACTGTTACTACTTTAAATAGACAATCTGAATAGAAAGGATGCAATAAGGTTTTTTTATATTGTTGGACCAATACTAGCACAAATATATCAGTAAACAGATTTAACTGGCAGTGACTGTAGCCCACCAGTCTCTCTGGAAAACTAGACACATTGCAGAAGCAGGATTCAGAATACTGCAAAAGCAAAGAAGCTATCATTTGGCCTACCCAATTGAATGCCCACTGGCTACATGATACTATTTTACTTGGTCAAACAATGGAACAGTGCACCATACGTTCAAGAAAATAAAGTTCATGGAAAACAAGAAGGGCTCCAGCAGACTTACTTGAATGTCCTAGCTGGAAAACTTGGCACAGGACCACTCAAATTATTGTAAGACAAGTCCCTGAATCATGCAACAGATGAGTCTCAGCTACACAGTTCCTTCAAGCCGAATTCATCATATTACCCAGGTCATGTGACTTACAGGAGTGCAAGCTGTGTCAGGTTGGTCAAAGACACAGGAAATTCTCCAGACAAACTATTGTTATTGAGCCTCCTGATCTCATGTAATCAAACAAATGCAAAAGATTGAGTGGTTATATGGGCCAAAAAATAAATTCCAGCATTTTGTACTCACAGGTACTGGAGGCTACTCAGGTGGGTGATAGAGGTAGGGATGTCACCAGTGAAATAGTTGCTGGAGAGGTCAAGAGTTCTAAGCTTTGACAGCCTTCCAATCTCTTGTGGGATGGGTCCTGATATGTTGTTGTTCTGGAGGAGACTATAAAGTAACATTCCCTAAATCATCGATGTGAGGAAGTTTTCACCATTGACTATCTGGAATGAGAACTTACATAATCTCAAGATTTGTCAAGTTGCCAATGCTTGGAGAGAGTGTGCCGGATAAATTTTGGCTTGGAGATCCTCTGTGAAGATTAAAAAATATATATATGTCTATATTCTTCCTTCATTTGAAAGGAAAAAGTAGAACGGGAGAAGAAAGAACAGTGTGGCACTCACAGTCCAATAACTAAATTCTCAGGTGAACATGTAACCATGGTCCAGCTGCATGGATCCACAGAGTCCTGATCCCAGTTCTCAAGAACACTATGGGGATCCTTTAGGGATGCTTTTACGCCCATTAGAGCTTGAACTGCAAAACAAACAAGGAAAACACATCATAGAGAAATGTGATGATCTCCTCTTCACGGAAAGAGAAGAAAGCTCAAGCCATGAAAGATGACAGAGTTACCTTCATAGTTGACACCTTTAGGGGAGAGAACAGCAGCTGCAGGAGACCAAGTCCAGAGGAAAACCAAGACTAACAGCCCATACTCTCTTCTCTTTGCACTTGCTGAATCACCAGCCTCCAAAAAGAAGCTTCCCATGATGAGAAAAACACAAACTTTGGGCTCTTGGAGCTCACAGAGAAGGCTGAATGGATTCCGGAATCAAATCATTAATGTGCTCCTCTCTGTTCCATCTTCTCTTCTGGACTTAGTCTGGCCATGGCTTGGAAGAAGCTTGCAGCCTTTCCTAGCCATCAGCTCCCCCTGCTGTCAGAAGCAAGTAAAGGAGAAAGAAAAAGAAGGAAACACACATGCCTGCCACCTTATGATGCTAGAATGCTAAAACGAGGAAATGGGCATAAAATATAAGAAAATACAAGCTTTATAGTAATGAGTGAGATCCTTGGTTGAATGACTTCTATAAAGAGAAAATTCCGCGGTGGGGGCAGCCTATACATTTGCTTGGGAAGTGTGTTGAAGGAGAATTCTCTGACAGATAAAAGAATGGGAGAAGAAATTAAGTGGGATGGGACAGAGTTGCTTACTGACATGAGACATCAACCAGTATAGAAACGATAACAGTATGTAGAGATAGGTCTTGTTGCTTGAAGCAGGATTACACCAGATCAAAGATGCATTACAGTGTGTATGTAGCAGCAGTAAACTCCATTGAAGATGTAGTCCACAGGTCAGCAAGAAGACAAAAGATGGCAATGGTTAAGATGGTCATGGCAACTTTGCTCAGTATCTTTTTATTGAGCTGTCACTGCCCAAAGACAAAACAGATGGATTGTGCAGCACCATTGGATCTGGATGCCAGCTTTGGGATCCCTGAAAGGAGGATACCAAGTGACATATGAACAAAACTAATATAAAACCCATGAGAGAGAGAGAGAGAGAGAGAGTACACTTTACTTGCGAAGCTGGAAACATGGTGCTTGATGATCCCACCAAAAATACAACTTAGTACTGTAATTTATTAACCAGGACTATTTGTTAATAAAAACAAGCATAAATTCTGATGCGGCTAACTTTTACTTTTCCCCACTCTTACCACTACAACATTTCACTTCAACTCACAGCAAATCTCTTGCTCTAATCTGGTGTTGGCAGGAAATTAGCACCTCAAACTCTCTATGATCTGAGTGCTGCTTGAACCATCAACTGGTTTTGTCAGTTCACCAAAGGAGATCCTGCACATGAGCTACCGACATGGCAAGCATGTGTGGCAACTCAAAGCCTCATACCCAACAAATGAGAGACTGGGGGAGGAAACAGAAATAGGAACAGGGGAATGAGGGTAACTAAAGGAGTAGAGGAGAAAATTGGTGGTTTTGCCATGGTCTGAGCTGGAACCTGGTTATCCCAAGGGGAGACCTAATTCCCAAGGCCTTGGCCATCTCCCTAGAATTCCTTCTTCTGTTTCTTTGCCGGGACAAACCCCGAGACACTGGCTAGAAGCTCCAGACCAATGCTTGCAGATCTTTGTTGGGTCCTTCTTTCTTTATTCTACCTCTGAAATAACAAAATAGTGAAGTTTTCCAGCACAGTAGTATGCTTGCGAGTCGTAGAGCGCATGCATACTACTTTCCATGGTGCTTTTTCCCACTACATTTTCCCAACAACTCCTTGCAAGGAGGCATCACCAGGCTCACATGACTCTACACAGCTGGGCAAACCAGCAGGCTGTCAGCAGCAGTGAAAGAAATCACAAAGAAGAGAGAAAAAGCAAGCCTTCAAAAGCAAAAGCTCTCTCTCCTCCAGAATAATCTGATCATGTGGGACACAGGGGAGGGAAAAATATTTGGACAAAAATATGCTTACGAAGAATCACCACTCCTATCATACAGTGTCACTTCCAGAGAACAGCAGAACATGTTGGCTGAAGAAAATTAACACACTAGCTTGCTATTCAGCATTAAATTTGTTGCTATATAGCAGACTAAGGAAACTGATGACAGTATCACCAGCCAATATTTCATGCTGGTTGATTTGTTTTTCCATAGAACTGAGAAAATATATTTATATACAATTTAAGACTTCTGTTGGGATAGCTTATCCATTTACTTGATGCTTAAATCAAAACTAATAAGCTTAATTATCCTTTAATATCTAGTGAAACATTTGCTCACTTCTTCTTGCATGTTGCTCTAGCTAAAGAGATAACAAACACTCTGCTTCTTTTGTTGGCTTGATTACCAAAAAAGCTTCAATTATTCTATACAACTTGGACGGATGTCATGGGTCAAAGTAAGGAAGAGCTACAGATAGCAAAGACTTTTCCTAAGAGCTTCACCTCATACACGCATGTTTCCGAAAGGAAGAAGATGATGATGATTGGAGATATCGACTATTAATCATTTATTCCTGAAATTGAATCTAGTTTTTATCATTTAGATCTGCAGAAGAAAAGGAAATTAATTTGCTCGAGCTGGCATCATCTCTGACCTTGAAGACCAGACTGAGAGAAAGCCATCCTCGCCCACATGCTGTTGTTGGCTCACAGCGCAGTGGCTTTTGTCCTCCTCCACCACCTCCTCCTCCTCCTGTCGCATGCCCCGTTCATCACCCACTCGGGGAACATCCCCACTGTTCCTTGTTTGTGCTGGAGGTCTTTGCGGCATGCAGACTCCTCGATTCGTTGCTATCATCGCAGTACGGACTCTACAAGGAGTTCGCTGTGATGCCCGCTGTTCGCTGTATCATATGATTTATGGATCTTTGTTTGTAGCTACGTGAGAAACGACTCCAGTCCTAGTCCTCGATCGTCTTCTTATCCTGACACTGCCACCATGGATATCGAGTTTCTTTTCTTCATCTATCATGAGCTTAGAATGGAACGGCAACTCCATTGCCCATTACTCGACAGCCTATCACTTACTGTTGATCTGCACGCCATGTTGCAGATCATCAAACATCCTGTTATTGATAGCCATGGTGTTTTTGTTGCTACGGGCGAACATTTGCTCGAACATACTTAGTATTGACTTATTGGAGATGGGGAAGGCGGAGAAGATTTACTCTGTCTTATTGCTCGAACCTTTACGCCATGATCGAGGTGTCAGCATTGCTGAGTCAAGTCCGAGGTGTCAGCATTGCTCAGTCAAGTCTCGGATGCGCAAGGTTGTCCATGCGGATGCTCTGGTCACGTCGACGTCAGGTCGGGTTAGGTCCAAGCATCGTATCCTGTGTGATTCTCCCTCGATAGGTTGTTGTTGTTTCGTTGTCGGTTCCTCCTGCATAAAGGTTGAGGTCGGGAGGGGGATTTCCCGACTCGACGCTTCTAAAGTTTAAGTCAGTATTGTGGAATTAGGGTGAGTTGAGTCTCCTTTCATGATCAAAGAGGGTTAGCTTTTATACTTGCGAGGATGAATTTGTCATACAAAGTCAATTAACTGTGACTAACTTCTCGAACGATCGATTTAAGCTTTTGTGCGAGCGCCGATCGACTTGCACGGATCGACGCTACACGATGCCGCCCCGAATTTTCCAAGACGATTGTATCATGATGATATCGTTTGTACGAAGGGGGCAACGTGCGATTGCCCGCCACGTGTGTGCTACATGCCACATCGGACTTGAAGTTCCATATCGATAATCATCATGTTTGCTTACTTGGCTCTACGTGAGAGATACCAAAATGTGTCGTATCACAACATAAATTATATTTATATAAAATTCACTAGATAAAATATGATTAGGATCTCCATAGTACGTACAGATAGGGATATCTCGAATATATTTATAATAAAAATATATTATCGAAAGTACAAAGATCGATTTCGAAAGTTTGAATTACCATATAAATGAAAGTTTAAAATCAACATTGAGATCAAAAACAAAAATTCAAACAACCATTAAAACTAGAGTTTGAATATTCACATCCAAATTGGGATAAAAATCTAAATCACCATCTAGATCAAGTTAGATGTAGATAGGCAAATGTGGATTTGTAACAGAGCGTCCATGGTATAGTGACTAAACGATTAGTTTTAAACCTAATAAACTTGGGTTTGAATCTTAATAGTAAGATATCAATTAATTTAGTTGGTAAATATAGTATATTTTAGAATCTCGCCCTCCTCAAATACATCATATCCACTTGAAACTAATATACCGCTTGGTTTTATAATAAAATTATTTATTATTAGCCAATGGCTCGTTGCCAAGTTTCATAGGTGTGACAATTATTAGGTTTTATAAGCATCCACTTGACATCATTTTCAACTTTAGACATGGAGAAAAGGAACTACACCGTCATGCGAAGAAAACTATGGCTCCCATGGTTGGTGAGTTTGCTTGTATCTATCTCACACAATTCTATAACATAGTCTCTTGTCCATTTCCTAAATCAACAAGTCAATTAGTACTAACAAATTATTGTTGGTTCAATAAGATTTGGATACCAGTGAATTATTTTTGAACTTATTATTCAAAAATCCCCTTTCACTAATGACATTCTCTTGAAAAAAAATAAAAAAATATTATTTTACCATATACAGTCATAATATTATCGATTTCTTTCTTTTTCTTCCTATAATTTTGTATTTCATCCTTTTTAGGATCGTAAATAATAAAAGAACGGTAAACAGTAATATTTTTAATGTTTAACAGTAGATTCCAATGAAGAAATGGTGTTACTTCTGTATCCTCTACAATGACAATTTTAAATTGGGACAAGCTAGCCTCGCATCATCGCCGTCCATTTACTTAGATCCCACATCTTTGCCATTTGTTTTTGTGATGAGCTGATGTCGTGGGCCAGTTCATTTGGTTGGTGAAATAATGTTTGGAGAGGATCCGCCACTCGGTTTGGGGAATCACTCCGTCGCACGTGGCCAACACGTGTTACATACGTAATTCGACTTCTCGGTCACCCATTCGCCGACGCCGTCCTCCAAGGAGCGCCTCCGCAGCAGCCGGCTCTCCTCCTCCATCTCGGGCTCGATAGTTCTATAAATTGGTTCCATGCCCAGTTTACCTCGGTTTAGTCGATAGCTCTAGAAATGACACCAAGGAAAGGATTTTGATTGGGTGCTTCTATAGATTCAAGGAAAGGATTCGATCCCTAAAGCTCGTCTTCGGCTTTCTTCGAGGTCTGCCCTTTTCGTTCCCTCCCCGCCTACTACTTTCGACGCGAATGACTCGGAAAAGTTTTAGGGGTTTCAGATCGCGATTGAATTCGATTAGTAAAAGATTGCAATTTCCGTATCGATTTTTTATGGTCTCTTACGATGTTTGCTCGATCTTAATCGCGTGGTTCTTCTCTGATGCCGTCTTTGGGTTTTTGTAATCCAAAAGGCAGATTTTTGGTGCTAGTGGATTGCCCGTTCTCGTCTAATTGATTTTGATTTTGTTTGGTTCCGTGCCCGATTTACCTCGGTTTAGTCGATACTTCTATAAATGACACCAAGGAAAGGATTCAATTGGGTGCTTCTATAGTTTCGTTGGAATTGATGTTATTTGTAGAGTCTTGTATGCATTTGGCACATTAATGATAATCTCGATAAAATATATGAATTTGGTACATTATACATACCTGTGTGTGCGTGTGTGGGAAAAAAAGCTTGTCAAGCATGACATGTAGGAAGAAAAGCTTTCTTTCTTTCTTTCTATATATATATATAATTTTGTTAATAGAATGATCCCATTTAAAGTAAGAGGGTTAATTATAGATTACCTCATGCACTTGGACTTTATTGGTATCACGGTCCCTGTACTTAAAAAAATTATATTAGTATCACGGTTCTTGTACTTAAAAAATTTAGAAAATGAAACAAATAATCTCATTTAATCTAACGCTGATCACATGCTGGATCAATACAAAAGTAATTGGCAAAAGATAATTTCAACATCCTTTTCGTTTCTAGTGATTTTATCGACAAAGAGGTAATTTCAACATCCCATATGTTAGAAACGAAAGGGATGTTGAAATTATTTTTTTGCTTCACTTTTGCACCAATCTAACATGTAGTGGCACGTGTTGTGTTTTCCGTTAATGTAGCTGATGACATTTGGGTAAATGAGGTTATTTGTTTTATTTGCAAAGCTATAGGGATCCTAATATAAATTTTTTAAGTACAGGGACTTCGATGCTAATAGGATCCACGTATAGGGGATAATATGTAATTAGCCTCCTATAAGACTTACTTGACTAAGATAGTAAAACCGTAACTGTAACAAATCCTATTCAAAGAGACATCTAAACCTTTGAAAATTTGATTTCTAATAGTTGAAAGGATTTTCCTAATCCAATCAACGCTGATGATCTGAATTAGAAGTATAACTACTGGAGGTAGGATGCTGACTACTTGAAAGTAGCATTAGGAAGTGGGATGAAAGTCGATGTGAAAACCCAACATTAAGAAATGTATGGCTTCAACTACGTTTTAATCGACTTGTCTAGTAACGCTGATTAACAGATATATGTAACCATGTGATGCCTAGTCATCCTATGGTCTCCTCCAATGCCAATGCATATGTATGGCATGGAATGTCGATAACGATGGTGGTAGGTCTAGAATCCATGGACCCTTCTATTAAGATGGCAGTACATTCTATACAACACCTACTGCAGTAAAAATAACTAACACAGTGGATGGTGTTATGCATTGGAACCTGGCATATTGTAGTCTACCTATGAACCTTAGTAGTTGATGTGAGCAGATATCACAATACTTTTCATGCCTGACACATACCATCCTCCAGCATAGATTATATATGACATGAACTCGTGCAGCGTTCTCTGTTAGTTGATCTGCAGATTTAGTTGATTTGTGAAGTATTTAAGATCAAGGACTGCCTTCCATCTCTGCATGGGTTGGCAAGTTCTATGCTAGAATGGTATTGATGTGTACCATTTAAAGTTAATTGGTGGCGGCACATGCCTTGGCCTATTACTGGCATGTGCTTGTTTGCTCACCTTTGTGTAATGGCACAAAGTGGTAACCTTAATTGAGATCACAAAATTCTGGTAAATGAAGTAAAAAATAAAATGGCAAACTTTATTTTTGTTTTAGGAACTTCCTTTATATATGAACTAACAAGCAGATGATGATGAATAACTAAATTAGCTTTAAGACACAATGTATTTCCTTTTGTGTCAAAGAATTTCTAAAGTTCTTACTAATGAAACTTTTAATGGGCTAATCACCTAGGTAGAAAAACAATAGCAGAAGAACTTACATTAAATATTGCATGCACTTTATTCTGTATTCCCCTTTCTAATTCTTATTATCCTTTGCTATATTTCACTAAGCTATATGTCACCTGGTAGATTAAAAGAAAAATTTTATTAGACAGTTGTGAGACTAACAATGTTTTATAGATCTCAATTTTGGACAGTTAAGAAACAACATATACAAAAATGTATTGCTGAGATGAGACTGTTGAGATGGATATGTGAATTCTAGGAAAAATAGAAAAGAAAATATTTTTATTTGTGAACAACTAGATATCGTTTTAATGGAGGATAAGATGAGAGAAAATTATTTAAGATTGTATGAGCATGTGCTTAGAAGACATCCGGATACGGTAGTCAGAAGAGATGAAATAATAAATGTTAGTGGCACGAGAAGATGTAGAGGAAGACTTAAAAAAACTCTAATAGAAACTATAAATAAAGATCTATGTACTCTGAACTTAACTTAATATATAACTTTTTACGGATCTCAATAACAATGAACGATCCATATATCTGATCTCAAATTGTTGGGACTTATCACTTTCAAAGTTGTTGTTTATGTGTCACCTAGTGAATCATAAAGACAAATATATTTGAGCGTCCCTAACTCAAGTTTGAGGCAGTGCTCATTCATCTCTGTTTCAAGGTTTCCTATAGAAGTTATTTGGCCATTTATCGAGAACTTATGGACGAAGAAAGATTGGATCTGCCCCTCCCTCTACCATATCCGTACAAATAGAATAGTCTATTTATACATAATGGTAAAAAGGGCTCCTCTAACTTCTATGGGAATTCTGTGCAACTAGCTTCCTGTACCTTAATTTATGCATTGCAAAATCAATCTGATACTTTGATCTGATCAATATGTAGTCATAGTGCATGATCCTTTCATGTAAGGATGTCACTATTTTATATAATATTAGAGTTTATTATAGTGGAAAAAGAATGTTTCTATTTCTATCATTCACTTGTAAAATTTTCATTGTTTTAGTTATATATATATATATATATATATATATACATTTTAGATAATCCTGAATTCTTTTATATATTGTTGTATAACTACCTAAAGAAAAAGCATAATTTTTGCACCTATGTGGTTGATTTTTTACGTGATGCTTTGAATCGGATTGTTATTGACCCTAAAATTTGACTGATTTCTATTGAAAATAGGGTTTAAATCAAAGTCATTAAATGGTTTCTAGAGTTCTAAATATACATATTGATGCTCAAGTTTGACATTGAACTTAAAGCAATTATAGTGGAAAATGTTATGCAAAGCATATTAATGCCAAGAATTCAAATCTCAATCCAATACTGGCTCGAACAATCATTCAAATAGGTACATGACCATTATATTAGGTGGTATACCAAATTATACCCTCAGCATTACCAGAAAAAAATAACAGGTTGATAATGACATATATGGTTTGTGAATAACCTACATGGTCTGATACCAACATATATGGTCCAGTATTAGTTTTCGGTCAAATAAATAGATACCGGTCAGCACCTACTGGTCCGGCCAGTATGTGAAACCTTGGTATTTTTATAGGGAAGTCAGTAATGCTTTTTCCATGACGAACTATTCCATGCCATATTTGTATCAACTATGGAATTTGTCTATTCTTCTTACATTTTCTATTAGTACATTAAAATTTAAGCTTCCTTGAATATTTTTTCATAAAGCAGGTAGAAGAGATTGGTGTTTACAATGGCAGCCTTTAAAGCTTTTTGGAATAGCCCTGTAGGGCCAAAAACAACTCACTTTTGGGGACCAATTGCCAATTGGGGATTTGTTGCTGCTGTATGGTTCCTTATCTATCTGGATGTTTTAGTTACTTTTAATCTCAGATTGAATATTTGCTGTTAGTGTTGGATGAATCCGTATATCAAGAGAAGATTAATTCAGAAAGATTACCAGCCAATGGGCATTGTTTTCCTGCTCTACTTTTGTTTAATTTATTCGAAGTTTTCACTCGATATCTTACACTATATATAACATAAAACAATATAGGAATATTAGCGAGTAAAGAATGAAAGAAACAAGTGTCAAGGTGAACTATTCAAATACAAATGCCATGCAACCTGTCCAATATTCATCTAATAGGTTTGTGGCATTTATTGGCTACTATAGTTAACTACCTGTAGCTGTTTTCTTCTGACGTCTGGTTAGACCTGCTGGTGACTTTTGCTGCTGATGTGGTAACTTGCTAGACTGGTAAAAAAATAATGACTCGCACTTGGTCCAATATAGTACATATCTTATGCATCTTCTGTTATATTTAGTTTATTTTTCGTCGGATGCCTGCATTTTCTTGTTTTGTGAAATGGATAATCTTTTCAGGGTTTGGTGGACACGCAAAAGCCCCCAGAGATGATTTCTCGGAACATGACTGCAGGTCTAAGGAATGCTTGGGTTAGAAATAATTATACTTTTTTTTTCTTCTGTAGAATGAACTAAAATCATCTTTTAACTGGTGCTGCAGCCATGTGTGTCTACTCAGGACTTTTCATGAGATTTGCATGGATGGTACAGCCACGTAACTACTTGCTTCTTGTATGCCATGCCTCTAATGAATCAGTTCAGCTGTATCAGTTATCACGTTGGGCAAAAGCACAAGGGTGAGAATCTTGTTATTTAAATCATGGAACTTGTGAAAGATACTGTTTTTTCAATCTTCTCAACATGTGAGGAACCAAATACAATCCAGTTGCATTTGGTTTCAATTAACCTGCAAGATCATAAAGCCAGGCCATGTCTTTGCTAGCACCTCATTCAATGTGTTTAAAACTATTTTCGCCATATGATTATTGTGATGCATGATTTTTAATTTTTATGTGAATATAACTGAGCTAGGATGCTAAAACTGTGGCACAATATTTTGTTGATAGAAGTAATGCATATTGTGATAAGAAATTCACTGTGTTGGGATTCCATCACATCCTTTCTTCTAGCATGCTGTTATGAAGCAGTGAAAAGTGAAAACTGTTTTCTGTCTGGTTCATATACACAGGCATAAGTGACAATGCTAATCTTTGATCAGAAATAGCATGCTCGTTGACTTGTTATCAAGCATACTGACCTCTTTTTATCACAGGTTCCTGGAGAAGAAAGAGCCTGAAGGACAGCATTAAGCTTTTAGATGCGCTGCTTCAACAAATTCGCAATAAGAAATTGATGTGTCGTTTTCTAACAGCATCAAATTGCTATAGAATTGATGAGAACTTCCTTGGAAACATCATTTATTCAGACCATTTGATTGAATCTGTGCTTTGATTTGAATGAACTTTTTTATCTGAAATCACATAAGTCAGTTTCTGTTGATATAATATTCACCTAATGTTTTAAAAACCGTTAAGTGTCCAAAGGCATCACGGTTTATGTTAAATTCACAAAAGAATTCACAAAAGAATATAATATTCACAAAAGAATAAAGTTTTATGTTAAATTCAACCAACATCATCATTTTTCTTTTTTCCTCGTTTATTTTCAGCCAAATAGGTTTTCTTATTTTTAACAACGGAGATGAACTTGAGGTTTTTACACTTATTTTTACCATCGTATCGTTGGTTTGTTTTCTTAATCTATTGTTCGGCTAGCAGTGTTGATGAATGAACAATTTCTTTAATTTTGTGAGTGTAACACCTACTAGGAAATATAGTCCTCATGCTTGATAGAGTGATGTCAATAAAGATTCGACATCACCTTCTTGTGTAGCTCTTATATTTGCGTCGCTATTACATATTGTATGCGTCTATTCATCCATTCTAATTCTGTGTGCAGATGCAAACCTCGCTCCATCTTCTTTCTTCATTTTGTGGTTATGAGATAACTTAATCCCTTTCTTGATTTTGTGGTTATGAGATAACCCAATAGATGAGATAACTGCTTAAAACTGAACCACCGACACCGAATCAATCATATCAGCCGACTAAAATCACCTATCACATCCAAAGTGGAACAAAGATTAAGATGCTTGACAAAGGTACACTCGAAATAGGATACTCCATCCCGTGTCGACAAAAATGCACTCCTGCGTGATCAAGAAAAGGTAATGGAAGTGACGGCATTGTTCAAGGAGAAAGAAGCTGCTCCCCCTGTGTTAAACTCTCGGCTGTAATGCGACATATTTCCACAAGCAGTTCATCCTATGTTCATGTACTGATCCAGTTCATAGTATTCACGGATGTCAATCCAAGATATAGTAGAACAGAAGTCAGACGATAATATATGAAATAGTCAATAACGATACAGTTCATGAATAGAAATCAGCATAGCTGAAGCGCACAGGAAGAACAATACATATGTATTGTCTGAAGAAGAAATAATAGATGTTCCTTCCGAAATGCATCTGAATGGTTTGCATCTTTAATCTATAGTCCACTTTGGCACAACAAACTCTAAAATTTGGATGAGTTCTTATTTCCAGCTAAACATGAACTCGAACAAATTACTCTTTGTGGAGGTTGAGGGCCTCTCCAGCACGACAGATCTCTCTACGGTGATCTGAAAGCCTCGCCGGCATACCGGACTTCACCAAGCTCCTCTTCAATCCGTAAAAGCTGAGCAGAAAAAGATCATCCAAGTGAGGGATATTGAAATGAATGCCAAATGAAGCATGATCTACACTTTTTACTTTCACCAGTATTCACGGTTAGGAACTAGCTTGTTAAGCTTGCTTATCAAAGAATAATCATTAATATAGAAGTTTCTCTTAATGAGATCAAATATCTGCTTGTAAAAAAAAAGAAAAAAGAAAATATCATATGCTAGTTGGCTTAAATATCGCTTTGCTTGGTGATAGCTGCATTTAAAACTGAACATCAAGCACATACTCTTTGATGAGCATTTACTAGAAATTTGATTACTTATATGTGATCAATCAAAGTATTTTAGATGCTTGGCTAATGTAAAAAAAGCAGTCTGGTAATTTGGCGATTTAAGAAGGAATATTGTTTAAGCACATGTAACCAAATAAATAAAAGCTGGTAAACCATATTCATCAGTATAATGATGGCATTACGAAGTGAATAATGAAATATTAAGAAAATAGGCTATACCAAAATTGTAGCTTAAGGTTATATCACTTAAGTTTATCCTCATCTAATAGCCTGATCTTGCCTGGCTTACCAGAATCATGCACTTAGGAATGCATGGTTGTTGGGTTGGCCCGACCACATTACTGAACTGATGCCCATACTACCATGCCTTTTTCTACTTGATTCAAGCAGCAACAATAAGATCTGGTTCTTGATAGCTTGCCTGGATCTTACTGGTTGAACTGTTTGCCTCTAGTCACTAGATGAATGCCCTAGCTTGTGCCAGGTACTGTCACATACAGGACCTAGGATGACCAAAGTACTGCAATTCAATGTCTTTTTCGCTCAAGGTACTAAACCAAGTCAAACCTAATATCAAGCTATAAACTTAATTGCATTTCATAAGGGATGAAGAAGATATGCCTCACGCAAGAGAGGCCTCATTCAGGGCTTCCTTTAGGAGCAATAATACTGACAAATTAATGGGAAAAAATCACAGTCTGCTAGCTAAAAAGACCACATTTAACCTAGAATATGAAATATCTTCCAAAAGGAACCAGAATCCTAAGATAGCATGGGCACATCATCTAGAATTACATAAGCTGGTAGTTAAGGGAAATATGGAGAACAATTTGCTTTATTCTTATTTTGGTCTTGCTAATCCTTACATAGCCATCATAATTGTATTTGGGCTAATTACATATCACCTCCTGTAGTTAGCTATGATTAGTATCTCGGTCTCTATAGTTTAAAAAGTAGCATTGAGATCCCTATATTTACCAAAGTGAAACATTTAAACATAATTCTTCTTACTTCGTCAATTTCAACGACGGAAAAAATCGCACGTGCTATCACGTGCAAAAACAATACGAATGAAAAGGATAAAAAAGTAATTTTAATATCTTTTAAATTATTAATTTCATATAAACCTTTTTTCCCCTTCGGTTCCGATTCAAGCGGCTTTCACAGAAACTTCTCATTGTTTTTCTCCCCTTCGACTGCACTGCGGACGAAGTTGAAGAGTGGGATGTAGGTAGGCAACAATAGGACAAAGCACTCGTTCGAGAGATTGAGTAGTGTGTTCGCCATGAGTCATCTTGCGGCATCTATCATGGAGAAGCTTTGGCTATCGAACACCATGTTGGGGATCTGCCTCTTGTAGAACACTGAAGTTGCGTTCATGTTCTTGGCAGAAGAACGCATCTCTCTAAGCCTCTCTAGGATAGGTATTTTATAGGATATCAAGGTCTCTACTCGATCTACATCCACAGTTCGCTTCGCAGGGCAACTATGCATTAAATTCAATGTTCTATAAGAGGCAGATCCCCAGCACAATGTTTGACTGTAAAAGCTTCTCCACGATAGATGCCACAAGACGACTCCTGGAGAACGCACTGCTCGATCTCTCAAACGAGCGCTTCGTCCTACTGTCCCCCACTTGCATCTCGCTTTTCAACTTCGTCTGCAACACAATCGAAGGAGAGGAAAGCGGTGAGAAGTTTTTGTAAAAGCCTCTTGGAGGGGAAGAAAGATTTATATGAAATTAATAATTTAAAAGATAATAAAATTACTTTTTTATCCTTTTTATTAGTACTGTTTTTGCACGTGACAACACGTGCAATTTTTTCTGTCAATGAAATTAACAACATGAGGAGAATTTGGGTTAAATGTTTCGCTTTGATAAGTGTAGGGATCCCAATACTACTTTTTAAAAGGGACCGTGATGCTGATCATAGCTAACTACAAGGGGTAATCTGTAATTAGCCCATTGGATTCTTTTTACCCTCCAAATTGTGGAAAGCTTACAGTTAAGCCATAAAACGTTAGCTATATATTTACTATAAAAACAACCTCCACTGCTGCAGATTGGAAATCTAAAATTGTTATAGAAAGCATTTCTAGATACGATTACCTGTCAGAGATTTTACCTAGTTTTGGTCCCATTTCTAATTTTCCCAAGCTTCCTATTGGCTTTGTTTTCACAAGACAAACCATGAGAAAAAACACTGAAAATCTGCATTCACTCTGAGCTCAGTAAATTCTTTTATTTTTTAGCTACATAGTCTTTTTTCATGCCAAAGTAAGGGAAACATGATATCGCCTTAAGGCTCACTAATTAGTTTGTAGGTAGTGAATCTAAATTTTTCACAAAGTCAACCTTCAAGAATCAAAAAGCAATTCTTACTTTGCCTGGAGATGGAAAAGCCAAGATAAAATTAAAAGCTCACTATAAAAAACAATATTCATCTCAATGGTAAGATGACCAGAGAGCAAATGGAACACAACTATATATCTGTGATATCTGAAGATTACTTTGATAGTTCTTAATCTTAGAAAAAGCTACTAGACAGGAAATCACAAATTTTCTCAAGATCAGCAGATTATTTTTCAGATAATTTATAGGTCGATTTCCTACTTATATATGCTTTTGTTTGTTAATTTAACTTTTTTACCATTCTAAAAATACTTCAAGAATATTATCAATTTTAGAAAACTGAGGCAGGTAGTAACATTAATATGATTGAAGGAAAGAATAAAAGGTCTTTGATACCTGATTATATTTAGCCAGCCGCTCGCTACGGCAAGGAGCCCCTGTTTTAATCTGTAGGCCAGATAAAGAAAACAACAATTAGTTATTTATTTACTTAGGCATGCCCACAAATCTAGTAAGACATACATCAACAACGAATATGCAGTGTTGAAAGGTCATACCTGCCCGCTAGCCAGCCCAACAGAAAGATCTGCAATGAAATTGTCTTCAGTCTCACCACTACGATGGCTAACCATTACCCCCCAGCCAGCAGCTTTCGATTCCAGAGCAGCTTTAATTGATTCAGTAACAGTACCGATCTGGTTAACCTATAACAGTAAAAAAAACATTAAATTTCAACACCAGTAGACACACTTATTATACTAGGAAAAATATCTTTCATAGGCCAATATTCTTGCATATACAATATTTTACTGTGAAGGAGCTTCAAGAGATATCATAGAAAATCACTAGGTTTCTCTGATTCCATGAGAATGCTTCTTTTTCTAATGCTTCTTTTTCTTGCATGTTTTTGTTATTGTGAAATTTCGAATTACCAATGGCTTCAACATTGGTAATTTGATCAGCAAGAGGAAAATATACAAAAGCCAGTATATGATAATGTAAGGGTTGAACTAAAAATGGCAATCAGTATCAATTGACACTAGTGTTTAAAGTTTAAACAAACTATTCACACAGAATCAAATGAGCACATGCTTAGTAAAACATGTTCATTCATTGATATAAAAGGGGATTCCCCTTCCAGATATGCCATTTATTGTGTCCCAGAAAACAAAAACAATAATTAATAAGAAAAAGAAATATTCATCTAATGACATAATAACTAATAATAATTATTTATTTACTTAAATGAATTTAAACTAAATGATGTTTTTTTAATGCAATTGCACTTTGAAACAATGATCAATATAATGAAGTTAGTATAATCCCAAATGAAAATAGCATTAGCTTAACCTTTTAATGCTGTTTGAGATGAAATAGATAACAGCTTACTTTTAGTAGCAAACCATTGCAGGCCTTCTTTTGAATAGCCTCAGCAATCCTCTTCGGATTTGTGACCAATAAATCATCCCCCACAAGCTGGATATCGACTGAAGACTGTAATGATGCCCATGAGGACCAATCATCTTGGTCAAAGGGATCTTCAATGGACACAATAGGGAAATCTCTAACAAATTCTTTATATAATTCACAGAGGCTTTGAGCAGTATAAACATGAGCTCCATCATTTGGCTGGTTCTTAAAGTTCAGATCATATCTTCCATCCTTCATGAAAAACTCAGAAGCAGCCGCATCCATTCCAATTTTAATCTGCACTTGGCGGCAAAAAAGAAATAAGAACACATATGTGAAACAAGGAACAATCTAAGAAACACAACATAAATGACAATATAAATAGTGTGTCACAACCTTTCCTGTATAACCAGCCCTCTCAATAGCATCCATAAGCAAGACCAGTCCTTCCCTATTATCTTGAACATTTGGAGCGAAGCCACCTTCGTCTCCCACATTGCATGCATCTTGTCCATATTTTGCCTTGATGATACCCTTAAGGATATGATACACTGCCATAACAACATAATATATCATATGGTTACATTACAGAGATGCACAAGAAAATTGCAATAGAATATTCGAATGGTTGAATTGCCTGTTTGCTAAAGAAGCAATAACTTAAAGAGCATCAACAAAAGGATTTTAACTTTGGACAGACACTCAGATAAGAACATATAACAAGAACAAATAGAACTATTACCTTCACTGCCCATACGGAAAGCCTCAGAAAATGAAGCTGCACCCACAGGCAATATCATGAATTCTTGCATTGCGAGGTTATTGCCAGCATGACTGCCACCATTGATCACATTGAAAGCAGGAACTGGCATAACAAGTTCCTTTGTTCCTGATATATCCTGGATATGCTTATACAAAGGAACTCCCTTAGCTCCAGCACCAGCTCTGCATATGCTGAGAGAAACTCCAAGGATTGCATTAGCACCTAATTTTGATTTATGAGGTGTTCCATCAAGCTCGAGCATAATTGCATCCACATCAGCCTGATTCCTGTCAAAATCAAGGATGGATCACATTATACAACTCATCTCAAACAACCTTCTTTTCCACATAGTTCGTTAAAATATCATCAATATGTAGAATGTTAAATGAGGCTTAGAAAAGGACACTCCATTTTAGTGATCCTCTAATTAAACTTTTTTCTTTTATTGAAGAATATGTTGTACTTATTTTTTCTTTCCATTTTTCTTTAGGCATGTTACATCAACTCAAGCAATCCAAAAGGGCAATTTGTTTCTTTATATTCTTCTAACAAGTAGCTATATATCACCATTTAATATAAAATGG
Organism: Musa acuminata AAA Group; assembly: GCF_036884655.1. Lineage (NCBI taxonomy): Eukaryota > Viridiplantae > Streptophyta > Magnoliopsida > Zingiberales > Musaceae > Musa > Musa acuminata. The sequence continues at coordinate 9,855,475 of NC_088346.1, read as the reverse complement.
CCAAAGAAATTTGAAGAAAGTGTCATAAAATTTGTCGCTTTCACAGCATAAATGAGACTAACCTGACGTCGACACCGACAAGCTTCGGCCCGAGGATCTCATTGATGTTCCTAACGGCATGGAGCACCCCCTTGCCCCCGTAGGTCTTCTTGTCGCCGTCCCTCAGCTCGAGGGCCTCGTAGATCCCTGTGGAGGCGCCGCTGGGGACGGCGGAGCGGTAGACAGCGTCGGTGAAGAGGTCGACCTCAACGGTGGGGTTCCCCCGGCTGTCGATGATCTGGCGCGCCTTGACATACTTGACGGCGGACTCCCGGGAGGCCTTCGCGGCGGCCGTCTGGGGTGCGGCGACCGCGGAGGCCCGGATCGCAAGGTGGCGGGAGGGTCGGGGGAGGCGGGAGGGAGGAGTGAGGGAGGGAGAGAGGAAGGGGTTTGGGGATCGGGCGAGAGCCATTTCAAGCGATCGAGTTCCTCTCAGAGAAGAGGAGGACGTGGATTTTATACTTGCGGCGATCTGGGCCTCGACGAGTCCGTCATTGGCCGATCAAAAATTGCCCAGAGGATCCTCTCCAGTTCTAATTCTAAATAGAAATCACGATCACGCATCTTATCCGTCCATAGATAACATAAATCAATGTGTAAGAATTGGATCTGTATTGTACTTGGAGGAGATCTTGATTTGGGAGAGGAGGGTGGCGGCTACTTTGGTTGTATGGTCGTGTTTGCTTGGCCTTTGAAATGGGAGAAGTGAGGTTGGTGAAGGGAGGAACGGGTAGGTGGGAGAAGAGGAAGGTCGGTCCCGCCTAAGAATCGACGGCCGTGGTGGTGACTTGCATAGAGATCATGATGCGCGTGCACACCGTCGACGTTGCAAACGTGCGCTTGACTCACCTTGCGGATCGTCGAAGTCCGCAGGTGGCACCAACCACGGTCGCTGCTTCACTTCCCGGCTTAACTCACGACAAGATGACGTGGCGATGGGCGACGACGAGCGTAAGGTTTGGTCCAGCGTGGCCTTCACTTAGACACGGCCATACAAGGAAGAATTTAAAGGGTAAAGAGGACATTTCGTTGAAGTGCTTCGAAAAATATTAATAAACCAAACCGGTTTAATTCACAAATTGTATCAGGCCATTAGACCGGGCTAGGACGAACCAAAACGGTGTGATCTAAGTCGGACCGCTGTTTCTTGGCTTAAGTATGAGCTAACTTGGCCTCGACGAAAACCCTACTCGTCCCTCCGCTCACCTGCCTCCTCTCGCTCCCATGGCGAGAACGGGCCAAAAAACCCCAAGAAAGCCGGTAGAGACCCGAGAAAGATTCACTGTGGCGGACGCGGAGGAGGAGATGGCGGCGATGGTGGGGGTAAGCTCCAAGGCGGAGCTGAAGCGGCGGATGAAAGAGATCAAGAAGGCCAAGTCCGGTGGCTTCGAGTCGCTCGGCCTCTGCTCTGAGGTCTACCGCGGCGTCAAGCGGAAGGGATACCGCGTGCCCACGCCGATCCAGCGCAAGACCATGCCCCTCATTCTCTCCGGGGCTGACGTCGTTGCCATGGCCCGCACCGGGTCCGGGAAAACCGCCGCCTTCCTCGTCCCCATGCTTCAGAAGCTCCGGCAGCACGTGCCGCAGGCCGGTGTCCGCGCCCTTATTCTCTCGCCCACCAGGGACCTCGCTCTCCAGACGCTCAAGTTCACCAAGGAACTCGGCAGGTTCACTGGTTGGTGTTATCGTCTACCCTTTTCTGTCTATTCCCTTTGTTTAACTCGTCGATCAGATGCCAGAAAAGATGCTGTTTTTTTCCCCAAAATGATGCAAGATTTCTGAAATAACTGGAAATTGAGAATTTGGAATAGAAATAAAAACTGATAATGAAGGTATGGGTCATCATTTGTGCAAACAAGCTACTGTTTTAGTATAATAGTTAAATCCTAAGTACTTAATAAAAAGTTTGTCTTTAGATAGCTTGTGATGAAGAAATACCAGCTTCTGAATGGTATTATAAGCACCAATTCATTTTGTTGCGAAATTTGAGAATTAAAGCTCCCTACCATCATGACTATTGTACTAGTTATTTGAGTTGTAACCATGGGATGCAGTAAAAGTTTTGGGGGAAGAGCTGATTTGTTGCCTCAGAATGATAGTTTTTGTGGGAGACTTGGTGCATGGTAACGTCATTAGTTGGAAATTGAACATTTACATAAAGGAAAAAAAAAAGGACACGAGGACTCATTTGATTGCTTTTATGTTTTAATTGGATTTTTTTCACTTTATAGGCCATTTTTGAAATCTTGTTTATCAATGTTTCATGTTTAAGTATGTCATTTCTTCATGAATCAAACTTTCTTCATTTGAAAATCATTATTACTATTTCTTTTTCACTTTTCAGGTCATATTCAGAATCATGTCTACTGTTCATGAATCAAAATTTTTTTCATTTGAACATTATTTTTAGCATTGGCAGTTGCAAGCAAGATGATTGGTACTAATTTCTTCCACATTTGAAGCAATTTTTTAATTCTATTACAGTACAAATGATAGAAAAACAGCAAAAAGAAAAGAACAAGACCTTTTTCAAACTGCACAATGGCTGCTTGCCATGATTCATTCAACTGCACAGTTGGATTTGTATGTTAATCATTTTATAAATTGCACAAGTATACACTTGATCCTTTCTTGTTTTTACTCTTGATAGCAAAGGAAATGTGTAAAACTTTTAAAATATTCAATGTAACACATATTTTCATTGATTACTTTATCAATTCTTTCAATTTCTTGAAGTTCTCTATATTTTCACTTTATATGTTTCAATTCTCTGCAGATCTTCGCACCAGTCTATTGGTAGGTGGGGATAATATGGAAGATCAGTTTGAAGAGCTAGCACAAAATCCTGATATTATAATTGCTACTCCTGGTCGGCTCATGCATCATTTGTCAGAGGTGGAGGGCATGTCTTTGCGTACTGTGGAATATGTAGTGTTTGATGAAGCTGACAGTCTCTTTGGTATGGGTTTTGCTGAGCAGTTGCACAAAATTCTTTCACAGCTAAGTGATATGCGCCAAACTTTGCTTTTCAGTGCTACCATGCCAAGTGCACTTGCGGAGTTTGCCAAGGCTGGTCTGCGTGACCCGCAACTTGTAAGACTTGATTTAGACACCAAGATTAGCCCAGATCTTAAGCTGATGTTCTTCACATTGCGTCATGAAGAGAAACTTGCTGCTTTGTTGTACTTAGTCAGGGAACATATCAGTTCTGATCAGCAGACCTTGATATTTGTTAGTACTAAGCATCATGTGGAATTTCTGAATATTCTCTTCAGAGAAGAGGGTATTGAACCTTCCATTTCCTATGGTGATATGGATCAGGATGCCCGAAAGATTCACATTTCAAAGTTCAGAGCAAGGAAAACTATGCTGTTAATTGTGACAGATGTTGCTGCAAGGGGCTTAGACATTCCCTTGCTTGATAATGTTGTGAATTGGGACTTCCCTCCAAAGCCTAAACTTTTTGTCCATAGAGTTGGTCGAGTAGCTCGTGCGGGTCGGACGGGTACTGCCTATTCTTTTGTTACAACAGAGGATATGCCTTACCTATTAGACCTTCATCTTTTCCTATCAAAACCACTTAGACCCGCCCCTAGTGAAGAGGAAATTCTCAATGACATGGAGGCAGTCTACTCAAGGATTGATCAAGCACTTGCAAATGGAGAAACAATATATGGACGTTTTCCTCAGCCAACTTTAGATCTTGTTTCAGAAAGAGTCCGGGAGGTTACTGATGGAAACACAGAACTAATCTCATTACAAAATGTGTGTGCTAATGCCTTTCGATTATATTCTAAGGGAAAACCTTTACCTTCGAGGGAATCCATTAGAAGAATAAAGGATCTACCTCGTGAAGGGTTGCATCCTGTCTTCCGAAGCGTCCTGGGATCAAATGAACTAGCAGCACTTGCTTTTTCTGAACGATTAAAGGCATTTAGGTAAGTTTCGTAATGCTCTTGTATTTAATATCCATCTTCTGATTCTGTATATACTTGCTTGTTTAATAAGTTTATTCTTTCTTTTTGGGAAAAAAATCAAATGAGGAAGAATGAAATGAATTTGCTGCTTTATATATGTATAGTGTTTAGATTTGTTCTTACTGGTTTAACATTCCAGGCCAAAGCAGACCATATTAGAGGCTGAAGGGGAAGCTGCAAGGTCAAAAAATGCACAAGTAATAGCATGTATTTCATTTACTTCGAGAAGTGATTTAACATAATATGCCGATGATTTATATATATTCTTTTATGTTGCATTTATCTTTCTCTTGTTATTTTTCTGTAGAATTTTCTATGATCAAGCAACCTAGCATCATATTTTCATAATGATTTCCTATCTATAAGTAGGTTGAAGGCTTGCAAGAGCCAAGGATATATTGGTCAGGGTCAACTTTGAATTAGTTGAGCAACAAAGTGAACAACAACAAATCAATTATTAATATCCATCACTCAAAAGTTAAATTGTCATGTATTATCAATGAAAATCATCTAACTTTCAGATAAGAAGATGCAAAGCTTCTTTGTAGATAGGGAACTAGGGTAGCAACAAATGTGAAATAAGAGACTAAGGAAATGCCCTCCTTGCTCTCCTTTCCTTCTCTTCTATTTCTTTTGTTTGTCTATTTAGTATTTGTTCTATTATTTTCTGATGTCCCTTCTAAGATTTGCTGAAAATATAAGGAAACATAAAATATTTTTCCCGCAAATTGGATTGGCCAGATATTTAGAAATCATATTTACATCATTGTTCCTACCGGAACCAAAATGTTAAGCAGTATTGGCAAATAGAAGAAATACGATGTCTTACTACTAGAGATTCATGGAATTCAAATTAAACATGAAGCAAAAAGCACATATTTGATGTTTATGGAGAATATCAAGCATGCATGTTGATTTTTGATAAATTTGCATTCCCACCAGAAATCAAGGATGACAGGTAATGACCGTAGAATTTGTGTCTTTGATAGATTTTACAGGTAAGTTGTTAGGATTTGTGACTTTTTGCCATTAGTGAGCTTCGCATATCTTGCCTTATAGTTTTATTTTCTTGTTGTCCTTGTTAGGGATTAAAGTATTACAAGTTTATATAATCTCTGTCTTTTGGAGTTCTACAGTTACGATTTAGGAAGTAGCATCTTTTTTGTCTTTATACTTGGCTTATCTGTCATAGGGTTCCAATCAATGGCTTGAAGTGATGAGGAAGAAGAGAGCAGTTCATGAGGAAGTGATCAAATTGGCCCATCAGAAACGTTCTGTTGATGATGCATCAAAGGTGAACCTTTATCTGTCTGAATGATAAAGCTGACTTCATAAGTTCCAAGAATGTTGCAATTAGAACTGTGAACATTACTTCATATGCAGGCTGAGTATTATTTGTCAACATCTTTGCATTGGGAGAGATATTTTTATGGTTATTGGCTGCTAGGTTGCCGAGTGGGTGTTAACTTATTGAAAAATCAGTTATATTTGTTAGATGATGATGTCTTTTAGTTGATGATGGTCTCAATTGTCATACAAAACTATTGATTGGTATAGCTCAGTTTTAATTTAGCAAAGCTGCTAGATGGCATATGAAAAAAATCCTACTGGTATTGCTGGCAACTTAGAAGCCGGTGACTGTTAACCTTGGGTAATGGTAGATTAACTGAATGTATTTGCGCGCTACCACATGTCCTTAAATTACTACCAAAACATAACATTATTACAATGAAAAGTCCATTTTATGGTTTATTTGCAGATGAAAATTAGGATGGTAAATTTAGAGGGGATATTACAGTAGCAACTTCATCAGGACTTGCTTGTAAAGTAGAATTGTGATGATAGTATGCTGACAAAGCAGCAATACTTACCTTATCTATGCTGGTTTTCTTAATTTCCTTGTAAGTATAGATGAATAAATAGAATTATCTATGGGTTCATTTATTGGTGAACTAATCAATATAAATGGCTGGAACATCAAGTTGCTTCTTGCATGAGAGTGTCAGAAATATGTTTCAATTTTTGGTAGGACTTCTCACTAAAGTTAGTGCATCATTTTGTTGTTGGACAAACAAGTAATTAGTGAAGGAAAACCTGTTGCAGACAGAATATGTTTCAATCGTTGAAGAAAGCTCTGGTCTTCTGCTAATGCCTTGGTCCTCCCTTGTGCTATAGCAAATGAGATGATGTTTATATGTTTGGAAAGCATTTGTAATTACAAAAACAGTTAAGATTAGTTGATTGCAATCATCTAATGACTTGGGTTAAGATCTGCAAACCTGCTTGGAGTTATATTGAATTGGTTAACTCAAGCAAAATCACTTGCCTACCCCTCACCTCTGTATCCAAATATGATTCTTGTCCGAAAGTTGTTGTTGCCGAATCCATTGATCAATCAGGTATGGGCACAGAGAAGTGAAGCCTTCTCCTGTATGTCTGCTAGTTAAGAAAATAAAGAGAAAAGAAATTCTAAAACCAAGCATAATTTTGCAACCATGGTGACTCTATCTGCAATCTTTTCTTGGCCTCATGATATCCTATTGCCAGCATAACTAGTTTGAGGTTGAAGAGAATTGTCTTTTTATAAGCATGCATCGAAAGGTTAGCTTCACTCTCATCATATGGGCTCAGTCAAAAACCTTGCTTAGATAAAAACTGCAAAGGATAGCTTGATTTGGTTTGGAAGCTATTTTTGCAATGAGACTTAAAAAATATATAGAAGTATGAAAAGTGACATATTTTGAAGAAAAAATAACAAATATAAAATTTTGATGCAGAAAAGGGAAAAACAATTTTAATTTTTGTATGCATCATGGTTGCGAAATGTAATCAGTGGATAATTTCGTGGCATGCTTTATGATCCATAAATTGATGAAGTATCAATGTAAACTAGATGAAGGCATGGTGCAGTTAGCAATTAGAAATATATTTCTTCAGGGCAAGTTAATATTTTTAATGAAAAATGAACATAAGTAATTTGAGGGCCATGCTGATCATCTTGCTTGCAATGCTTCGCAAGTTCAGAACGAACGAGAAGATAACATTACTGTTTTTCTGGTAGTTTCAGGTATGACACTCGTAATTTCATGTGCTAGGTCATGCATAATGACACCTGAAAGGGTTAGGGTGGATGGATTGAAAAGATTACAGTTTTTGTGTGCATGCATCTATTAATGTATGATTTGGAAGTCATTTCTCTACATTGTCGTTTAGCGTTTAACATGTATTGTTATTTATTATGTCAAATCTGATTGGAGGGAAAATTATGCTTTTTCTCACCATCCTTTTCTATGGAGAATCGCTGTAACCTTGTGCTCAAATATTAGGTCTTGTTTGTCCTTTTTGAGATGCAGGGGATGGAGGCTGCAAAAGAATTGTCAGTAGACTGGATGGAAAAAGGTTCTCTTCCTCTTGCTCTTGTTATGTTCATTCATTATGGCACATAGGTTTCTATAATTACTTTTTCAACTTAATGTCAGCTACTCAAACTAGATTAACATTTAATAGTAACATCACTGATCTGGAGGCTTGTAAGATTAAGTTCTAATATAATCTTAATGGAATCTGTCCTTTTTTTGGAATCAATTCAGCAGTAGGATAGCAATTATAGGTACCAATAGCGAGAAAATTTAAAAAGAATATGATATATTATAAGGGTTGTGTGTATTGGTCCAAGTATGTGGTATGTGCTGTTTTTGGTGGCTTGGTGGAGGTGTTGGAAAATTAAAAATTTTGTTAACCGGCACCTTTTGTGGGGTTACAGGCACAAAAGGTTTGACCTCTTGATGCCAAATGAGTTCAGATGTCGAATTAAAGATAATATAAAAGTTGACTTAAAGTTCTCTTTGGATCATCTAGTACTGGTGGATTCCAAAAATCATCACTTAGGTCCCATCTAGATGCCTCTCTTTTATTGGGCTGAACTAACCATTACAAGTATCATTTACTTGTGATTTATTATATTGGTTGTTGTTCAATTCAATCCACCTGTCGTTTCACCAGTTGTGATTTGGATTAGATTGGCTCCAGGTGCACCATACTAGAGCTGGGATGCTCTTTTAATTTTATGTTCTAGAATCTAGAGTCTGAAATCTTAAAGAATTCTCAACCAAGATTAGGTTGTACATGCCATATCGCCCTTTGTGAACTGGTTAGTGCTATTCTGAAGAGTTATCATTTATTTTGAAGTTTGTCCTATTTTTCCTTCTTTCTTCCTTCCACTACTTCATGTACACCGTTCTGCCACCAGGCCAGTTGCAACTGGAAACTTACAGTAGCTCTAGGAGGGTTGGCTGATACATAACAAGGCCTGTGTGGCTGCCAGCACATAGCAGAAACTGTAGCAATATGGTCACAGGCTCATGCCTTTGACAATAGCACCATCCACCACCCACCCATTCAACTCTCTTTTATTCTCTCACTTTGTTTCTTTTTTGTCCCTTTAATCTTTGTCTTCTCCCATAGTTTCCCTTCCCATTTTCTTTTCTTTTGCCCAGCATTAAGACCCCCAGTGAACTCGCATTCAATATTCTCTCTTCCAAGAATTTATATCTCAGTTCCTTACCAGTTTTGTTAACTTATTGGACTGGTAGATAACATTGTAGTGAAAAAAATACAAACAAATTGTGATGTTTTAGTTTTGAGCTATATGTTTCAGTGTAGACCAGTGAACACTCATCCGTATAGACCGGTATGGTCAAGATATAAAACCTTGTTCTCGCGACACCGACTATGATCTTGCAACCCTGCAAATGTGCAACAAGATAAAGTGTAAGGCGACAAGAGGAGAAATTAAAAAGTAGGGATGATAAAGAATACAGAAAAGGGAATATTTAGGAATCAACATAGGCTAAAAAAGAAGACAGAAAAGAAATTTATTAATTTCCAAAAAGCATTTGTGAAATTTATTTGGGTGTACCGTGATGATTGTATTTCTTTATGTTTAGCCATTTCTTTTCTTGAGATTTTTCCCTTTTTTCTAGGTTTTACTGGCACTCTTATGTGACTCGCCATGTGAATGACACAAGATTTAGAAATAAGTAAGTTGGATGAACAAGAAGTTTCACTAAGTAAAAGTTTTAGGTATGTTGGATTAATTATTCAACAAGATGAAGAAATGGATGAAGATATTATTGATAGAATAAAAACAAAATTGATTAAAATGACAAGAGACTTTAGGAGTCCTATGTGATCATTAGGTATCTTTGAGATTAAAAAATTATAAAATATTTATGAGACTAATAATGTTTTATGGATCAAAGTGTTGATAGTTAAGAAATAACATATAAAAAAATTTGTGTTACTGATATTATAATGCTCAGGTGATGTATAGAGGCAATAGGAAATATAAGAAAGGAACAATTTTTGTGAACAATTAGGTATAGGTTTATTCAATAGAGGGTAAAATGAAGAAAAATTGTTTAAGATTGTATGGTGTCTAGGAGATTTACAGATGCGATAGCTAGAAGAGGTGAAATGAGAAAGACTTAAAAAAACTAATTTAAGGATTTAAGTACTCTTAATTTGACGAAACATATGATTGTTTATGGATCTCAATGCTGATAAAGAAAACCATGTAGCTGATCCAAAATTATTGGGACTTTACACTTTGTTGTATTTTTTAAACTTTTCTAATTTAATCTTTGATCACTGAGCATATATTGCTTTTAGTTACTTTTTCTTGGTATGTGCCGGATTTAATGTATGTTAATGATAGATAGTTATATGGTTAGTGTTTAATTTTGTTTCTTTGGTATTTTGTAATATTAGATATCTGTTGTGCAAAAAGAAAGGTGTCAAATTTTAAGGATGACGAATATTATATAAGTTCTGTTCCCACAAATCAGGTATATTTTTCATCCTTATCTAGTTTATTATTGAGAATGTTTCGTGCGCTTCTTCTTTATGCTATTTGCAGCGATGTGAATTATAAGAGCTTATATCTAAACCATCTTCATGTGAACTTCTACACAAATAATTAGACATTTCATGTCACTACTGTTACAGCATTTGGAGGCAGGATTGTCAGTAAAGAATGATGAAGGCTTTGGGTCAAGCAGGTATCACAAATTTTTTGTTGAATAAATGTTTCTCCTCAGTTGATCTGCCATCTTTATTTGTAGCTGAATTTATGTTGGGAAATACTCAATCAGTCACTTGTTACGCTAGTTGAATCTGCACTTTTACACCAGGAATAAACCAAAACAGTGCAATGGATTGTCAAAATAACTCTTTTTTTAGCATGATTATAAGACTCAGAAGCATCATCTTTGGCAACTGCTGATCATTATTATCTTTTGTTTGAAGTTAAAAGAGAATGATATTGGGTGAATATCTCATCCAGCAGGGACTTGATCAATATTTACAATATTTCTCAGTATGGTATATGGTACAGATGGTACTTACCGGTCCGAAAGCTTACCAGTATGCAGGATCAGGGTAAACTGGGCAGTATGCCCGATACATGGCCTTTATGTAGGGCCTGTACCACCTGGTACTCTCGACACATAACCCATACTGCTCAGGACAGGGCCTATATTAACTGGTAAAAGGTGGTACAGGCCTTGTACCAGGCAGTTTATTTCTTTTGTTTTTCCAATCTTTTTTCAGGATTTTTTCAAAACTTGGTATATACTGGCAAACTGTCACTTGATACACTGGTATGGACCAGTATGGAACCTACTCTGAGCCCTGACCAGTATACTATTGGTATACAAAATTGTGATCCTTAGATTTAATTATCCTGAAATGAATCAGAAATACAGAAAAGTTCACCACAAATATCAATGATGAGATCCACTTATTTGACTGGTTAAATAATACACTATAGAGCAAGCACATTGGATAACATTAACAGTCACAACCTACTTCCAGTGTTGAAGACAAGTTGCATAAGCACACATTGGCTTGGGTTATATAATGTCTCCTATTCATACTTACTGATTTTGTTGTGCAGACCGTTCAAGAAGTCATTTCTGTTTCCTGGCACAGAATCATGCCTGTATCTTTCTGACAAAGTATAGTTCAATAGTATGTTGGTACCTCCAACATTTGTCAGCTATGTTATTATTAGTGACAGTCAATCTTCAATCTCATCACCTTCTTATTCTCAATAGAATTTCACGTCTACATGAATGAAGATTTGAAAAAGGTTATTAGGCTTCCTAAAATTTCCATTTTATGACTCATCATGAAATTCCTAAAGATCTATTCTTGGTGATTTTTCCTTACCATACTTCTGAGGCTGATGAATATCAACTAGCTTTTAAGATTTAATCATTATGTGAAAAGGGAAAAGTTTTACTTAATGTGCTTTCAAAACTTATTGATGACTGCTGAGAACTGAGAAATCTTCCTATCTGTTGGCATGAAAGATGGAGCCTTTTATTGCTTTAATGCACTGGTGCTGTTGTTGATGTTTTCAATGGATGGAGGTCTTTCACTTTATTTTCTATAATGATATTAGTATCTATGCAGATTGGATGCTGCTGTTCTTGATCTAGTTGGAGATGATAGTACTGGTCTGCAGAAGCAAAAATCTCAATATCATTGGGACAAGGTATTCTTTTGATGACACAAGGAGCGTGTTTATCATTTTTTCTGAAAGATATTTACTTTGTTTTTCCTATTTTTGGTTTTAGAGAAGCAAGAAGTATATAAAATTGAACAGTGGGGACCGTGTCACAGTTTCGGGCAAGGTATGATGGTTCTTGTTCCTACAGATTTCACATGGTGCATGGTATTTCCCATCTTGGATTGCCGATCAATGACTACTAAATTTAAATTAGATGTATTTTAGTTGCTGTATTATAATGCAACTCTGATATGTCTATTTTGTCAATGCGGACCTGTCTGTGTAACTTCTTGTGGCTGTTTCTGCATCAGTTCTCTTGACGTGCCTCTTCCATTGCTGTATTGTTGGTTTCAGTCTTTTTAGGTCAAGTTTAAACAACACATACTTTGCATGGAGCAACATCCTTATTGGTTCATAAGTTTTCAAGTGCTCTTGTTACTAAAGTGATAATGCTTTAGCAGAAGTTTGTTTTATACTGTTCAGTTGTTGTTCTATTTTTACCTTGTGTACCTGTGGATATTTTCTTGATAAGGATTACATGTTTCATAAGTTTGTCAACTCCATTTTATCTACTTCTGCATAGTTACATATTGTTTAGTTTATAACTACATATGGATGAAGCCACATATTGATTAATGGATCTCCTAATGCATTAGATCAAGAACGAAAGTGGTGCAAAAGTTAAGGCTGACAAAACAGGGCTATACAAGAAATGGAAGGAACGCTCCCATCAAAGGATCTCTCTTGGCGGAATGGAAAAAGACAATTTGCAGGAGGGTGGGTTAGCAGGTAATGCAATTCATTATTTTTGGTTAATTGTCAATACCTATTGGTTTGTCAACCACAAAACTAATAACATTCAATCAAGAAATGGAGATTATTTGATGGTCTAAAAATGCAAAAAAAAAGTTTTTTATATATTGGATCTGTTATCTGTCACTGAGAGATGAAAAACGTATCACTATCCCTAAGAGTGGGATGGTACAGTGGTGCTACTAATATTTTTGTATTTGGCCACTTCCACTTTTTAGATCATGATCAGTTGTTTGGATCATATTGAAATATTCTGAAAATCGTAAATTTTTGGATGAATGCGTTTTTCATTGTTCATTTTTTGATAGTTCGATTAATATCAAAATTTATTCAAAAGACATTTTTGCTCTTAAATATATTGAATGTCATAGATTATGTTCATCTTTCAACATGAAATCCAGTGATAGATCTTGGGGTGATAGTATTGATACCTCAATTCTCGCCATTGGATTGTAGTTCAACCATTGGATACACACATGCATATATATATATATATATATATATATATATATATATCTGTGTGTGTGTGTGTGTATCTGTCTTGGACTCATCAAATGTTCTCCATTCTTCTTAACATTTGGTACCAAGCAAGGTTTCAAATAACAGTTGGTACAGATCAGTATTATAGGTCTGACAAAGGACTGGCATTAGACCATATGGTCTGGTTTCTGTTAGTATTATTTCTTTTTGGTTAGTACTGGGTTGCATTGGTTAGTATACTACTTGGTATAATTGGTAATGTACTGGTTCAGTAGATCACAGAAACTGGTATTCATCAGAACGTTGGTAATAGGCTACCGTTGACCCACCTGAGTTGCAGCCTGTTGAGGAGCAACTTCTAGAACCATGACATGAGTTTGGACTGCTACTGTGTGAATCAGCATGGTTTGTTGAGTTTGCAGCAAACCAGCACTTGGTTGGCATGCGCAGACACACACAAACAGGACCAATGTCTCTGGCATGGATTAGTACAGCTGGCATGCATGATTGATGCTGTTGAAGTTGTATACAGTTCTTGAGAGTCATGATGGATTTCCAAGAGTAGTTAATAAACTAAGATTATGATTGTTCTTTATTTATATTCAAAGAGGGTCTGTTTGACTGACCCATTAAAATCTGCTTTTTTGATGACATGATATGTCGTCTGCCTTGAGATAAAAAAAATGGCTTTCAGATCTTCTAGGCCACCTGTTACGCAATGAGTGATGAGGGAAAAGTGAAGTTTGTCAGGAACATAATTGGAGGGAAAATCTCGGTCAGATTCATTAAATAGTTCTTTTTATGAATCACGAACAGGGGAATTTGTCCTGGAAATGGAAGAACTACTGAAACTTTGTGAAACCCTCACAAAGGTTTATGTACAAAGAACGGGCAAGCCTTTATGGGTTGTATCCGAAGACATGGAAAGGGATGTTTTTATGATAGCCTAAATTCTTTTAGTGCTTTCCTGTCTCTTGCTTATACCGACTTCGAGATCTAGTCCAAGGGGACACCCTTACAGTAGGGTTTCACAGGCAGTTTTTTTCTTGTAGTTATTTGTATGTTTACTTTCTTGATAGTAGTGTCTTTGCTATAAATCATTTATGGCTTGAAAGTTTCTTTTCCTGCATTCTTGTTGCAAAATGTCTCATTTTTTTGAGACTCTAAGACTGAACTTTTTTCTTTCTCCGTAGAGAGAGGAAATAAGCAGCATTATAAAGGTAAAAGGAAGCGTTGGACCGTTCCCAATGCTAATGTGCCATCTGAGCTAAAAGACCCTGAGCAAGTGCGCAAAGGAAGACAGCAGAAGGCCAATAAAATTGCTCATCTGAAGACCAAATCTTCCAAAGGGAAGAGATTCAGTAAACAGAAGCGTGGTAAGAGAGAAAGGTGAATGATTTTTAAAACAGCTCAATCAGAGCCTGCAGTATGTATGTTGTGCCAATATGGCTGATGAAGTTGCTCACCAATTTTGTTTTATTCTTGTAAACCAAAGTATATTTAGATTTCACTCTATAGATCAGCACAGTCAACCCTAAATAGTTCTGACGCAATTACTGAGCAGCAATTATCCTTGGAACCATCTGAGCTGGCAAAAGAGAGTTGGTGCAAATAGTGAGAACACTGTAGCCAAGGTTGCAATCCAGTTTTGATTTATTCTTATAAGCTATATCTTCTTTATTTCTTTCCTGCTTTGCATCTCAGATTGCACTCGGTTATAGTCATGTTTCTCTTATATCCTGAAACAAATATTGACATCACTTATGCTACTATTGATATCCTCCTTGATGAGGCGTGTCAAACCATCCATCTGACCACAGGTAAATTAGATTAGATAGAGAGAGGTGTTTCATACTGCAGGCATGAGCTTGTTGATTCAACACCAAGGTCAACAAGATGAATCAGCGTTGACCTTGAAACCATGCAAATGCAAGTGTGATCATTTCTCAACTCCCAGTAATCACCATGGCGGAGAGAAAATGGTTAGTCAACTTGCTCTTCATTTACATACCTCTGCGACATGAACACACAAGCACTAGGAAAGTGAAAGAGGAGCACTACTGGATTCATCCGACTCACCCTACTCCAAATCTAAAAGGCTTCCCGCTTGTGACTGGCTCATCCCATCACCGGCCGTATCAGCCTTTCCACTAGCTTTTGTTTCTGTTCCTTAGATATATTGTAGCAGCACGGCAACGACGTCCATCTTGTTCTGCTAAGTAGAAAGTAGAAGAAAGATTGCGAATCCCTACTTTGTCACACACAACGCAGAGGCTCGTGTCCTTTTCGACTCAAAAGATGCCACTAAAGAAAGAAGCAAACTTGCTTCTTTCCCCATCTTCCTCCTTAGTTTTAAGATGAAGAATTATGCTGTATTAATTGGAATGATCAAGGTTTTAAATATCATAAAAAAACAATTGATGCGATAAAACTTGTAAACATATTGGGTCTTTTCCTGAAAAAGAACAAAAATATTTATTATGATATCAAAGCATATCATGAATTCGAATCGTGTATTTGGTCCTCCTCTTTTATAATGTCTTAGTTAAAATTGCATCAATCATAAATCAACCAAATAGTTTAAAAGATATTCGAATTCAATACCTAATCGGGATTTAAAACCTTATCTATAGCAACAACATGGTGGTGCCTAAAGAAAGAAGTGACATGGGAAACAGAGCTGTGCCACCTCCTGTGTGGTTCCCCAGATTCCATATGGGTTAATGGGGGAGGGAGCTTAATTAATGCAAGTCCCATGGTACTTGTTAGCATCACTACTTTGCTTTGTTGGTAGGAGAGAGGAGACCCACCAAGTTGTGTGTGCAGTAGAGAAAAAAGGAGAGGAAGATTCTCCACCACTTTAGACACCTACATAGAATATGAATTCAATGCCTCACTCGATCCAGTGGCAAGTTGAGAAGGCAGTCCTTCCTAAATGTGATGGCACTGTTCATATATGCCTTTCTTCCTCTACAGATGACAGGTGAGGTTGGACCATGCAAGCTGGGGATGACATCTGAGGTGCATATGGAACCAAAACCCTAAAAATGTCACTCATTGCACGCTTCAGAGCACCAGTCTCCAGAGGCCCACTTCGTGATGGTGAAGTTTATACTCCATGGGATGAGATTGAAGTTTGAGATGCCTGAGATAGTTATCTCTGAAACAAAATAGGGTTTAGATCAGTAAGACTCATAGTGAACTGGTCCAAGAGAAATAGCCTGCTTTCCAGCAAAAGACTTGTACATGAAACCTTTTGCTTTTTCTTCCTTTGCAGTTTATCTTCTTCTTGATCATGAAACCTTTCGCCTTTTCTTCTCAACATGTTGGAAGTTGATATATACTGCTGCAAAATTAGCAACCTTGTCATCTTCTACTTTCCATACTTCAATCAGTATCTCCTTCAGCTGCTAAAAAACCTGTTTGCAATGTCATCATCAGCTTGTTTGCACATCAGAGTTTGAGGAACTATCAAATTGCAGCTTCCAAGCTCAATCATTCAAGCATGAGAGAGAGAGAGAGAGAGAGAGGTTGGCTCAACTTCCAGGAAGCTGCATGCCCTACTCTCCCACATCCATAACATGAGTGCAGTAATAGTTTATTAGAAGGTGGTACACAGTCCTCCACCAACCTCCCTCTCCCCATGTGCTGCTCCGACATGGGGGTGCGTCCATCCTTTTCTCGGTGGGGCCGCACGAACACCTGTCTAGAGGTACCGCCCTGATAGGTGGGTCCTAGTGGGGCCCCTCCTCCTTGGCTTCATCTTGGTGGTGACTTCCATATCCCCCACCTCACCTCGACTTGTTTACAGATAAGCTTCTCTAATACTACGACTCATTTGAAATCCTTGTGCTGCCCCCTCCCATCTTGCCTTGTCTCATATAGTATATGTCAAAAGGAGAGTTCGTATGTAAAGGCAATAATGTGATGATTACTCCCTTCTTAAGCTGATAAGAAGTTATGGCATAAGTCCATGGGATTATAATTTGTTGTGCTTCATCGTATGAGGAAAAAATTAATTTTATTTCAATAAAAATTCAAAAAATACATATAAACAAGTGCAATGAAGATGATATATCCTTTTCTTAATATATTTTTAAAAATAAAATAAAAATATTATATTAAATGATGAGATCTATCTCTTGTAAAATAATATATTAATCGATCGAATTATCTCAATAGATATTTTTTAATGCATTAATTATGATAATATATTAAGAGAAAACAAACTTCCCTAGAAGAATATAAGAAGAAAACTTGTGGTTGACTATATGAAACTTGGAGGTGCATACAACCACATAAATATTTGTGTTGGTTGAAACCTAGTGAAGAAAGTCAAATGCACAAACCACACAAGTAGAATGATTTTCTTTCTTTAACAAAAAGAGTAAATGCATAATTATTTTTCACAATGGATTTTAATAACTTTTTTCTTAAAATTAAAAAAGAAAAATTACATGTAAACCTCTGTGTTACATGATGAATACATGGAACATGGTGATTGGACATCAATCTAAAATAAAAGTTTATGCTAATAAGTTATAGAACAACACCTATTATATATACATATACATACATACATATATATATGTATTTATATACATACATATATGAATATATACATATGTATATGTATATGTGTATATATATATGTATATATATGTATATGTATATATATGTATGTGTATATATGTATATATATATATATATATATATATATATATATATATATATATATATATATATCGCTTTTATATTAATTATTTATGAACTCTAAAGAAATCCCTAAATACCAAGATTTAAATATTTTCATTATATGAGTATTTAAAAGTATGGCAAAGAGAAAAAGTAAAAGAGCCCAAAAGAATATAATCACAAACATTAATATACATGATATTTATGGGATTCATTAATAGTTTTTTAGGACATATGTAGCCATATTTTCAGGTACAAAACTATACCATTATTGATCAAAATTGAATACAAGATCCATTTAAATATTTTTTTATTAAAAAATAATATAATATTATACATATTTATATAATAGTAGTTGTTCCAATTCATCATTTTGACATACATATTTGGCCACCCAATCCCTAAGCATTTCACGTGGCATTTGATTCCTTATGCCCACACCAGCTTGCCGTTATCCGCCGACAGCGCCGTATGGGCCGATCCGTCCCCGTTGCTTAAGTCGTGCCCCCTGTCGTCCGCGAAGTTCCACTCTCAAAGGGGTATTTTAGTCATTTTGTGCACAAGCCGTCTATAAAGAGCCGCTTCTACGCCCTTTTTAACTTTAGCCGCGAAGCTTTCCACCCCAAAAACAAGGCGAAAGCAGAGGCGGCTCCTTGCGGCCGCCGGGAATCTCGAGCTTCGGCTAGCGTCTTCTCCCGGATCCTCCTTCCAGGTCGGCGTCTCCCGCCGGCGCCGAGGTGCTGCAGGTTTCGAGGCGGTCGGAACCCCCCGGCTGCGTTCGCCGCATGATGTGGTTTTCTCTCTTCCCGATGAAGGCGTCGACGCGGCTCCTCTGGAGTACCTCCTTCTTCCGCCACAAGACCGCTGCCGTCGCCTTCCTCTGAACCGGCCTACAAGCCATCCCTCTATAGATAGAGTCTGTATAGATATTGCTCCGCGTGGATACTGCTACCACTGTAGCTGACTTCGATCTCGCTGGCGACGACTCGGATCTGGGATCGGGCGATGGATCCTGCCCGTCTGATCTTTGATTCCTCCTCGTCGCACCGCCACCACGGGCAGCGGATGCTCCTCTTGGGAAGCGGCGGCGTTAGTCCGGTGTTCGGAGGTGAGCTTTAGGTTCTACAGTACTTATTTCCCATTATACCCTTGATTTGAGGGTTGATCGAGAGGGGTATTTTCGGAATAAAAGGGGCGATATCGTCACTGGCGGAGGGCGCGAACAAGCGGCGGCCGTTCTTCACGTCGCCGGACGAGATCCTGGAGGAGGAGTACTACTACGACGAGCAACTGCCGGAGAAGAAGCGCCGCCTCATGCCGGATCAGGTAGTAGAACGCCTCCTCTCTCCTCCATCTTCGATGCGGATAAAAGTGTTCACACTTAATGATCGTGTAAGTTTTTGCTGCTATCACTTCTCATGCACGCATAGCTAAATCCATCATCTTATGAATTCCTTCTTTTGGATTTCGATGTGAGAACCGAGAAGAACATAATAAGAGCTAACAAATTTGTATGCGTTTGTCCAAGATCTGGTGTATAAAATGAGATAGCAGAGGAAGCATGACCACAATAGCATGTGTTTGATGTTATTCCCCCCTGCCCATGTGACCTGCTGCATCACGTGTTGCTTGTCAGTTGCCATCAAATACTACATAAAACACATAATGGTTGATGCATGAAACACTCTGGGAAGATACAAAAGCAGTTCCATGTGTTCTTGTTGATGAAATGGTTGCCCTGATTGACCAACAATTAGCATATAATGATGAGATTGCATGACAAATGTTTGAGTTCTTATTGGTCATGAATGAATTTGACGGTGAGTGTTGAAAGTAAAAGGTACACTTACTGGAGCGGAGCTTCGAGGCGGAGAACAAGCTGGAGCCGGAGCGAAAGAGCGAGCTAGCTCGGAAGCTCGGCCTGCAACCGAGGCAGGTGGCTGTTTGGTTCCAGAACCGTCGCGCCCGGTGGAAGACTAAGCAGCTGGAACACGACTTCGATCGCCTCAAATCCTCCTACAACTCCCTCCTCTCCGATCACGACTCCCTTCTCAAGGAAAACGACGGCCTCCGCTCCCAGGTAATCTCTCCCATCCTGCTCTGAGTTCTTTGGCATTCATCAATACTTTCCTCCTTATCTCTAATAAGAGTTTTTAGTTGGATAGTAGTCAGGAATCTAAAGTATGTTTATAAGTCTTGATATCATCTCATGTCCAAGTCACGTGTGAACGAACCCCAAGTATAACATTGAGAAAGAAAGACATAGGATTCTAACTCATGATCTTCTTGTTCAAACCATAAGCTCTTAAGAAAAGACCTAATATGTTTATAAGTCTTAACATCCTCTCTCTCTCACACATGTAAATAAAAAATAGATATGCAATACAAGCTAAAATGAAGAATGAGTGCTACATAAATATTTTTAATCAAATATTGAAAAAATAAAATAGGTACATGATTGATATCACTAGAGAAGACTTCAAATTTTGAATATGAAAGAGGAGCACTAAATTTACTAGCCAAATTTATAATTAATTTTGCCATCAATTTCAGGACAAACATTGGTACAAAACTAAGATTGCTTCTTTGTGACCTGAAAATTAGTGCTCGAGTTGTAAAATAATTTTCTTAAATTAAAAGATCAAGATGCATATATTGATCAACCTGACGGGAGGCTCATGCACACTGTGATCATCAATTTGTTCAATGTATAGATAAGTTTGGTAGAGTTACGCAGTGGAATCAACTGCTGTAACACCAACCAAGTATCCACCAAAGACTGACTAGGAATCAGGTTTCCTCGAGTTAAACCAAGGACCATTCTAGATATTGTACAGTGGCTGTCTGAGGTCTCCGTCAACTGTGGAACTTGGAACCAACTGCTGCAACACCAACCAAGTATCCACCAAAGACTAACTAGGAATCAGGTTTCCTCGAGCTAAACCAAGGACCATTCTAGATATTGTACAGTAGCTGTCTGAGGTCTCCATCAACTGTGGGACTTGGGGCATGGCTAATGGCGGAGAATAATAAGCATTTGATTTCTTCCTTCTGCTCGGAGAAAAAGGAGAGAAATGCTTTTGTTCTTACCGCACCACTACGAGGAAGTGACCCTTGAAAGAGAGTGGCACTGTTCCTATTGCCCACCTACGATTCCTATACGTTCAACCTTCCCCTGTATCTTTCAGGTCATCTCATTGACTGAGAAGCTCCAGAGTAAGGCAGCAGCACTGATGGCCGCGGCTGCATCAGTCAATGATCCTGCGTCCCTGGGCGTCCCAAAAAAGGCCGAGGATAGGCTGAGCACGGGGAGCGGCGGGAGCGCGGTGGTCGACGCGAACCAGCTGCTGCACAGCAGCGAGGAGTCCTGTCTCCCCGATGGCTACCATAGCATGGGGCCGGTCGATGGCCGGGTGCACTCGGAGGAGGACGACGCCAGCGACGAGGGGTGCAACTACTATTCCGAGGAGGATGCTCAGCTAGGATGGTGGGTTTGGAACTGAGGAAAGTGAACACTGCTTTGCTCGTCCTCTCCTCCTCCTACTTCCCCTCTACCAAGTGTTTGTGGTTAAGTAACGTTAGGGTTGGTGGTGACTTCAATTTGTGCTTTGTGCTTTGTGCTTTGTGTCATGTTTGAATAGCTGGACTAAGTGGTTAAGAGATGAACACTATTTATCCTTGTGCTATTATATTCTCGTCATCTTCCTCTTGATATGGTCCTTATTTCCTGCTCATATACAATGAACTTTAAACCGTGCTGACATCCTCATTCTTCCTCTACAAGTATCTTGTTCTCTGAAAACCCTAATTACTGTGATGACAAGGGCCTGACTGTCACTTGGAGCTACTCCATTTGTTTTCTTTTGATGGCAATATAAGCAAAAGAATATTCTAAGGTGGAGAAAAAAGGCACTTATTTCCTTAATTAGTGAGGATATATCTTCAATAGTAATTGGACCTTGATGCAAAGAGACAGTTTGATTCTATTAGTTGAATGGTCATTATCATGTCATTCTGCTGTTTTTTTGCTTGCCTCCGTTCATCCTCCTATGTTAACTAATAATTGATTAAAAAAGAAGGACTATAATGCTTGACAAAATATTTGTAATATTGAGTATAATACTATGACTAACTGTATCCAATGTAATAGTCCTATAAATGTTTTCACCAAGACTAATCGAGATATTTCAGATAGCCAATGGAGTTGGAGAAGACGACTAATTGTTGTCTTCATTGCTGTAATTATTTTCTTCAATAAGTTAACTATTTAGATTAAAAAGAATTATTCATATATCAGATGAAGATGAAAAGAATAGTCTAATATTATTAGGGATCCAAAGAGATAGATGATACCTATTAGGTTTGACATATAGATTAATATCTTAAATTTTAAATTATGTTTATGTCTAATTCTATATATTTATTTCTGACCATCGAAAGGGTATATTAGAACTCTTACAACTTAGGTGTTCTCATGATTATTTTTTGAGGATAAACATCAGATCTTGTTCTTAAAGGATACATATATGATCTTGTTCACCTTTGGTTTCTCTCTCTCTCTCTCTCTCTCTCTCTCTCTCTCTCTCTCTCTCTTGTTTTGTCTTGATTAGAATCCGAGATATTACTATGATGACATATAAATACCATCAAAATATTTCTTTTTGAGGGAGGCCTCAGGCCTCTCTGTAGGTCTGTTTATCTTCTAAAGGAACGACTTTGGATAATGAAAACAAGGATTAAAAGTAAAAAAATATTTGTTAAAATGAGAGGGAAAACAGAATCTCTGTGTGTTGCATTTGATTATTGGAGTCTGCTTAGACAAAAAAAATTGTATATAATTGAGTCTAGTTTTTGTGTTCCAATTAACTCAATCCTGTGAACAAATAAATATACATCAGCAGAACTTTTAAAACTCTTCTTTGATATTTTTTGAAGAATCATCTTTGATCTATTGGCACATCTAAATAAATTGCTACAATCCTTCATCTTGATTGTATAAAATGTATATTTGGATACAAAGTTGGGATTAGTATGTATCTATTTTCACTCTTTACAGTCTTCATCCTCTCTATATTTGTTGTTTGGCACATAATGATCATTTTTATTGTTCCAAATAATCATTATGTTGTTGTTGAGGGCAACGTTCTTTGAAGAGAGGAAGTTTGATTAAGCATTTGATAGTTCCATGTTAGCTCCATGTGAATGGTCTATTTTTTATAAAAGTAATTTTCATTTAAATCAGAAAAATATAGTAAGTGAGGTAGAGGAGATGCTTAGATCATTTTGTTAAAAAAAAAAAAAGGGAGCATCCAAAGGTTCTACCTAAAAAAAAGCTAATTGGTGAGTTGGGAGTTGGGTAATTAGAGATTCTTGATATAAAATTAATGATTACAAATTAAAAAGTAGTTATAAAAAACTTGATATTCTAGATAATAGTTTTAATGTAATAAGGGATTTCTTCGGAGCCATTAATAATGGAGATGAAGGATTATAAATCAAATTGAATTCATAAGTAGAGTAACCCGTAACTATCATGATGTAGGAAGGAGAATTTAAGCATGGTGAGGGGGTTCTTCCTTTTGAGAATAAATATCAACTAAGTCTACCCTAGTTAAGTGGGAAGGAATTGGAGGTTTGAAAGAAGGAAAAAGATCTATTAATATGCTTATTAAGAGTATCCTAGAAAGCTTAAAAATATTTAATATTAAATTCATTAGGCCCGAGCTCTTGTCAAAGCCTATTTAGGAAAGGGTAGTCTCAATTTCTAAGAGCATAAAAATGCTATATAGCATGGAATGGGTTGAAGATGGAATAGTGGGAAGGGGAGGAAATAGGAACTAGCTTAGAGATATAGGGGATCCAACATAGCCCTAAAAATTAGAATATCAAATGAAAAAGATATTGAAGATCTTATCGAGGGTGCTAGAAACAAAGTCATCCTCCCCTTTGATGTAGAGGATTTTATTCTTATTACGTCTAAAGGAGGTCATTCTATGAAAAGAATTTAGTATTTTTATCTCTATGCTCCAACCATTATATTTTGCTCTGAGTTCACTTAAAGTGGAGTTATCTATTAAGAATAATAACCCTGTTATAAGGGGATTAAAGCTGGATATACTCTTAGTTAGTAAGATGACCAGAGAGCTCCACAATATTTTCTTTTATATTATATTCAAGATTCAAGCCAGTATAATTTTTTTATTTAAATAAGGAGCTAAGGACTAAAGCCACTAGTGAAAGATAGTCATGAGGTTTAAAGGATATAGATCAAGTTAGGTAAAGGATTAATTAACTATGCTATGGACCTTGGGATACTTCAATTAAAAATTCTCAAAACAAAAATGATATGAGGTCATAAAGATTGGAGGTTGAGTATCCACTTTAGTTAAGATAGAGGAGCGATCAAAATGAATTATTAGAAAATGGATAACAATATATTTATTAGATAAAAAAAAGTTAAGAAAAATTAACTAGAATCTAATTTAAACGAGTAATAATACAATCCTTACCAAAACGCTTATTTCACCATGTGAAATGATTTTTAAAAAAAATCTTAGGTCAATTAAACTTGATCGAAAAAAAACTCTTTAAAGATAAGAATAAAATTAGTAAGAAAAAACAAACGACCTCCCACTTTGTCCTCTGGAGAGGAGATCGTGTTTAGGTTACCGAATAAACACCAAAGAATATTCGATAAAAGATTAATAAAGAAATATTTATCTTATAAAGCCTTATTTAATATACAAAAGTCAACCTTCAATAGATAATAAGATTAAGATTCTAAAACTTATTACTTGCTAAAGCAATCTTATATTTCTCTACTTTTCACATGACGTCGATTCCATTATATCTACCATCCATTGATGAGAATTCCCTTTTTCAATTCTTTCCTATCTTCCTAATAAATGTCTTAGCCTCATCCTCCTACAAATATATTTTCATCAAAACTATCATATTAAGCTTACGAGTATGAATTAAGCTAGACAATAATTTTATAATCCTTTTAGAGCCTCTTTACAGTTATGTGAAAGCATATTTATGAGAAAACTTTAGGAAGGGGGGAGTTAGAAGAGATGGCATCAAATTACATTAAATCTAAATTTTTAAGCAGAGCAACCCTTTTCTTTTTGCTATGATGCTTAATATAGAGAAGATAATGACTGAGACTTTCCTGAAAAAGCTATTGTCAAACTTTGTTGGATTTGTGTGTAGGGGAGGTGACGCATTCCCCTTCCATCTCGCTTTCTACAAAATCATCTTCTCCCATTGCACCCTGCTCAGTTGCCTTCTGAAATGCAATCATCATCTTGTCCACTATGACATCCAACACTAACGAAGCAGTGGCAGAGGAAGGACGAGAACTAGAGGCTTTGGACACGATCACCTAAGCTATGCATTAGAAGTTCTCCCGGAGGGGGATAGAGGGGTAAAGATAGTCTGAGTGTTAGAGGGAATCCAATGAAATAAAAGAGTTAGAAAGGAGAATCGAAGGGAAGTTTTCCTTGGGGAGAAGAGTTGGGGTTATTGTGTCATGACTGGTCTTTTATTCCTTGGGTAAACTACGAGAGAATGATGATAAACAGTACTTTGGCTCATCGATCGAAGAAAGAGATATATCTCGATAGGGATGGGTTAGATGAGGGAGCCAAATGACTAGGACAATTAATGGGTTGCCTCAAAAGAGAAACCTCATTTGTACTCGGCCTTGGACCTTGGGTAGGCACCATATTAGAGAACCTGAGTTGCATTAGACCCAAAGTATTCAAGTGAGACAGAGTCAGGTGAGAGGTGATCCTATGCAACATGTTTACCTTTGTCTTGGCTAACTAGGTTAGGTTTGATTGATTTAGGTTTGAGTTTTCTCTTGACCTAGAACCATGGCTCATGAAGTGAGTCATCCTCTTCCTCATTCCACTAATGAGAAACCTTATATTCAATAAGAGATGGATGTGGAGGCTAGGGAAGCAGAAGCTTACAACTCGAAGTGGATTAGCCAACCTTACCGCATTTGAAATATATATCATAGAGATTCTCATATGTAACAGGTTGGAATAGCTAGGTGCTACCTATATAAATCCATATATATTGTAGTACTATGAGGGTCAAATAAGCATAACACATATTCAAACAAACTTACCTCTAGAGTGTGAAAGGGTGGATTGGTCGACCTTGAGAAATTTACTTATCTAGGAAGTTGTTTGGGAGAGAAAGTTGAGTTGAAGGAGTTCGAGAGGGAGGCTAGGAAACTATAATTAGGTGATAAATATGTCGATCATGTCCAACAAAGACTGAAAGTTAGGTTGTAAGATATAAGAGTACAAGGTTGCCCTCTAAGGAACTAGGGACTATCGAAGGGGACATAGTTCACCTCCTCAACAATATAGAGAAGAATCCGTTACCCATATCAATGAATGGTACAACTAACGATTAGACCACAAATTTTAGCGAGAGAATTTCAGAAGTTATAAAAAGGATGTCCTGCCTAGAAATTTATCATAAAGGATTGTTCACTATTCCTCATAAGATTGGGTCACCTCTTTGAAATCTAACTCAACCCTAAATACATATTGTTGTTAGTTTCATCCAAACTGATCACATAGAGCAATATCAATTAGTCTCTCTCCTTACCCTTTTACCTTTTTAAAGAGGTTTACCTTATTATAAAAGAGTTGACTACGCAAAAACCTTTAATTAGGAGATGAACGAATAACTTAGGGAATTAAGAAATACGGGTGAAGAGAAAAAGTAACTACTATCGAAAAAGAAAAAAGTGAAACATAAAAAAAAGATGATAGAAGAATCAAAAAGAACAAACAAAGAAAATAGAGTATCCTAAGAGATTTAAAAGATGACCTATCAGTAGAGCTTCTCTCTCCTAAGAGTGTTATGAGATGGGATGTATTTTGTTTGAATAATTGATTTGAAAATTTATGAAATAGCAAATATCCAATAAATTGAAACTCATTTCACTTAGTTGTCAATAGTTTGTGACCTTGATTTACCTTCTGAATTAAAAGCTAAAATTCTGAAGCTTGGTACTGAACAAGACCATGTTATCTGATTTTTTTTTTGATATTTGATATAAGCTAGAAGTGAATGTTAAGGTATTGTGTAATCTCTGTTATTGAAAACTATGTGAAAGTATATTTACGTGCAATTCTAATCCCAATGCAACATTTGGCTTTTCTTCGACTGAGTGAAGATAGCACAAGATGAGATCTTTGGGCCAGTTCAGTCAAATTATATGTTTCCTCGTGATGATTATTTGGTCTCATCTCCAATTGAACATTCAAAAATCAAGCTGAAACGTGTTGTTGAATAAAGCACTTAATATATCTTATGGTCAATTTTGATCAACTCCAATTGATGAGTTTGAGACGACTTGATTTGATATGAAACTCAAAATGTGTTACTCCTTTCTCAAAGGCAAGGCTACAGAACTGCCCTCTGGTCACATCTTCAGTCCTTCAACAAGATTTTATACACATCCAAATGAGTTCTAAAGAAAGCCCATCAAATTCTACCTTGGTTTCTCAAGTCAAGCATCTGATGATGATTGAGCATCCAAAGAAAAAAGCCTCTGCATTTTCCATGAAGCAAGTTCCCCTAATGAGGATTTGTCTATCATCACTAATATCAATATGTTGTCTATGTCAGTAGGTAACTGTGTTAGATCCAAAAGCATCTTATAGTTGATTTTTTATGGGTTGTAGAGCCTCATCTCTCTCTCTCTCTCTTATATATTTAATCAAATAAAGGTCTTTGTTTTGACATCTGTTTTCTGCCAATTTGACACCATCATACGGATGCAATGTAATAAACTGGCCGACCAAATGCCTGTTCCCTGCATTCCCTTGGACGGAGGGAAGGGGCGATGTGCTTCATAAATGGGAGAAATTAATAGCACCTGAACGAAGACAGCAAGCACAATCCATGTGGGCGACCTGATGCTGCAGCAACCATCCATGGCCGGCACGCAGTCTTAGACTCTTCTTACTTCTGAGGTCATTGTGTCGAACACCCCAGTCGCAATTCTCTGATACAAGTCGAAGCCGCAGTTGAACAACTGTTGATTACCTGTCTTAAGATTGTTCTTTTGCTATCTCCGTCATCCAAAGTTCTCTGTGTACACACATTAATGCATCTAACTCTTGAATTGACAGAAACCTCACGTAGTGGACTTACCACGGTGAGAGAGACGCTAAGACGATTCATGAGTGCTCGAGTCTCTCTCACCGTAGAATATTGACACGCCAAGACATCAACCGGGCGGCCTCAATCATGAGGTTTTCCTGCACCTGATTGACATCTCCATGAGCCACATTTCTATTAAGCGGCCCACACGCACTTCTAATTTGACGCTTATGTTGGCGTCTGACTCGGTCATTTCCTCGCTATCTGCCACTTCTAGTTAACATTCACACGTATACTGCTCTGCCCCACTCTCCGCGTGCCACGTGCCCCACTTAACCCTTGTTTTAAGCCCTTGTAGTTATCGACGACATTAGCGCCAATCTCAATCTTCTTGATCTAATATCTTCTACCCACACGAAACAGCGTCCCTTACCATTGGACGGTCAACGCGTACGACGAGGATAACGTTTTGCAGTGATCTGTTGGCAGTTGGATCAACAGCGTGGCTCCGCTGATGTCGGCCGCAAGAGTCGGCCCTTTGACTAGCAATACATTAGGAGCCTCGACCAGATCGTCCGCCACGTGTCCTCGGCGGCCCGTTGGACCCGATCCCGCCCACCACCCTCGAATCAGCCGACACCTGCCTTCCGTACGCCAACCCGGCTCAATCCACGAGGCGGATGCTCCCACTTGCTACTTCGACACGTGTCCTGCCACGGGCCGCCTCTGTTGCGTGCGCTCCATAAATGGAGACCGGTAGGAGAACAAGCATCAGGTGATAGATTGTCACTCAAGCCAAATCTCGCTGTTTCATCTGTTTGTGCCTTCGTCTCCATTCGCGATGCCACATCCTTCCGACAGCCGGAAGTTCTTGACGCTTCCAGCGGTGCAGCCTGGCGGCGACGTCTCCCCGGCCGCCCTCCTCTGCGCCCTCGTCGCCCTCGCCGACGAGATCCTCGCCCTTCGGTCGAACCCCTTCCCGATCCACCGGCGCAGCGCCCGCGAGGCGATCCGTCAGGTCGGGGCCATCCTCGAGTTCCTGGCCGACGTCCGGGGCCGAGGGTCGGCCCTCCCGGCCTCCGCCGCCGTCGGCTTCTCAGAGCTCCACGTCGCGCTCCAGAAGCTTCGGCACCTACTCCAGGATTGCGCCAGGCCGGGCGCCCGGCTGTGGGTGTTGATGCGATCGGAGCTGGTGTCGAACGAGTTTCAGATGCTCGTTCGGTCGATATCCACCGCACTCGATGTCCTCCCTCTGGCTTCCATCGACGCCGCCCCGGAGCTCAAGGAGTTGGTTCGGCTCGTCCGGGAGCAGGCGTGGAGGGCGACGGTAGGGACCGAGCCAGCCGATGCTATGGCTATGAGGAGCATGTGGTCGATACTTGGCCAGTTCAAGAACGGCATTGCTCCCAATCGGATCGATCTCCGATGGATCTTGGATCACTTGCGCATTCGAAGCTGGAACTATTGCAGCGAAGAGATCGCGTTCCTGGAAGAGCTCTTCTTAGCGAGCCTTGACGACGACGACGACGAGGAAGAGGCAGCCCTACTCGGCAGCTTAATGGCGTTCATGGTATACTGCCGAGTGGTGCTGTTCGATGCCGTGGACGACGAGAAGAGCAGCGAGAAGCAATCGAAGGCCCGAGCAAGAGCCGTGAGTCATGTCAACCTGGATCATCTCCGGTGCCCGATCTCTCTCGAGCTCATGATGGACCCTGTGACGATAGCCACGGGGCAGACCTACGACCGAGCCTCCATTTCGAAGTGGCTCAAATCTGGGTGCCTCACCTGCCCAGTGACCGGCGAGAAGCTGGCCAACAACAGTCTGGTTCCCAATTCCGCCATTAGGAACCTCATGGAACAGTTCTGCCACGAGACGAAGGTACCCATTCCTGAGCCAAATGGCAAGCCCAAGCGAGACCTGACGAGGACCGCGACGCCTCTCAGCGCGGCGGCAGCAGGAGCAACGAAAATGGTGGCTGCCTTCCTAGTTCACAAGCTAGCGGTCGGGACGAACCAGGAGAAGAACAAGGCGGCTCACGAGATCAGGAAGCTGTCCAAATCGAACATCTTTAACAGGGCTTGCTTGGTGGAAGCTGACTCGGTCCCATGGCTTCTCTACCACTTCTCCTCATCGGATCCTTCGATCCAGGACAACGCAGTAGCTGCTTTGATGAGCCTCTCGAAGCACCCAAGCGGCGGCAAGGCCATCGTCGAGGCTGGCGGCCTCGGCCTCATCGTGGACGTCATCAGGGTAGCACTCAGGGTCGAGGCCCAGCAGAATGCGGCGGCCATCCTCTTCTACCTCTCATCAGACGAGGTGTACCGGACAGAGATAGGGCGGATGGCAGAGGCGATTCCGACACTGGTGGAGCTTTTAAGAGAAGGAACTTACCGGGGGAGGAAGAACGCCATCGTCACACTCTACGGGCTGCTGCCGTGTCCCGATAACCTGCGCAAGATCCTGGCAGCAGGGGCGATTCCGGCTCTCACAAGCATTCTGTCGAG
Source organism: Musa acuminata AAA Group (assembly GCF_036884655.1). Lineage (NCBI taxonomy): Eukaryota > Viridiplantae > Streptophyta > Magnoliopsida > Zingiberales > Musaceae > Musa > Musa acuminata. The sequence continues at coordinate 9,825,259 of NC_088346.1, read as the reverse complement.
CGACAGAGCGGATTTCGTCAACGACGCAGTCGCAGTGCTTGCGAAGATCGCGGAGGGGCATGACGGGACGATGGCGATCCTGGAGTCGTCTGCTGTGCCTCATCTGGTGGCATTCCTTCGGTCATCGACGTCTCGGTCGGGGAGGGAGAACTGCGTCTCTGCTCTACTGTCTCTCTGCAACAATGGTGGAGCAAAGGTGGTCAGTTTACTCGAACAGATCCCGGTGCTGATGCCCTCGTTGTACACCCTTGTCACAGAAGGCTCTCCTCAGGCCGGCAAGAAGGCGAGATCGCTGCTCAATCACATACACCATCTCCACGACCAGGAAGACCTCATCATGATGGGCATTATTGATCCACAATGACAGTGTTTGATCTCTTAGGACGATTCATTCTTTCTTCTCTGCTCGTGACTTGGGAGCATGTACTCCCTTGTTTCATCAGTTGGTGCAGGGATTTCAGCTTTGTTTTTAGAGGAGCTGCAATCCAGTATGGTCTCAAATAGACATCACAACCTATACTTGTATATAGATATATATTATATAAATATGTGCAATTTTTCTGAGTCGATATGAAATTTCATCCAATAAAGAATTCACTTACCGAAGAACAAAAATCTGAAACTTCATCCAACAAATTTTCTATAATTAACACAATTTTCTTTTATAACTAACACATTGATCCGATGGTTATACATCAAACACCGTTACCAACATGAAGGTAGAGCTGATGACATTAGCCACAGCGAGTTCTGTAGCATCTAATGAATGAAGCATAAATCACCCAAGAAATGCATTTGAAGTAAATTTACAAATCCATATGCTGAAGAATAATCCCAAAGTAATTTACAAATACATTTTAGCCATCAAACCTATTTAAAAAGGGGGGATAAAAATCAAGAGAACTTTGGTGTAATCCCCAAGTTATCGTATTCACGTTGCTGGCACGCTCCTCTTTGAGGACTCGATGTTTCATATGTGTTTGGTACTCCTGAATAGAAACAGGTAGAATTTTTTTTCAAAGGGAAGAGTGCTGTTATACTACTCTAATCTAAAAGCCATGTCAGTGGACTATGACCAAGAATAGATGAAATGGACTGAAGAAGTTAGGGTGGTGATCATCCATGCCAGTGAATTCCTGCTTGCACAATTGTGTTCGGTCTGATACTGGGACAGTAAAGAACAGATGCCCACACATATTGCAGGTTAGCTGCCACAACTTCTTGGGGGCTCTGCGTGGGAGGCGAAGTCAGAGTGCAGCCTGCCACACAACTCCCAGATCTATACAAGAACCCTGTTGGAGATCAGGAATTCTAAATTAAGAGGTCATCCACATGACAGATCAACTCAAAGTTCAATTCAGCAAGTAAAAATTGGCCTGGTTGATAGATTGATGAACTATATATAACTTGCAGATACATGAAATGCATATCTTCGGTTATAACACTTTCAAAGCACATTAAACTGGCAGCAAATACCACAAGTCCAACTTGAGATAATAAAAGAGAGAGAATTCCAAGTATGTACACTGACCTAAAATTACATCCTCTTGATCTTCGAAAATGTCCCTGTCTCAGAAAAGTAGATGCTTTGTGTTCCGCTGCCGAGCTGGGTCCCATAAGCTTGTGGATTTGTAAGTTCTATTCCCTGATGAACACACAAGCTCAGCATCAATTTAATTCATGCTGAGAATTGTTGTTCTAACAACATGTAATCAGAAATAAGCATACAATTTATGAGATGATCAAATTCGGAAGTACCAGATGGCCAAATCAGAAAACCACATCATGTCTCTCAGATCATAACTTACAGAATAAAAAATGGCCAACTGCACAAATAAGTTTCATCTGACGACAGTCACTATACATCACAGCAAGAACTCTATATCATCTGATATGCACAAAAAATTTCACAGAGCGCAGACATAGACGAAGCTTGCATAGATTAAGACATGCAAAGAAAATTCTGAACACTGTCAACTTAAGGTAATGGACTATTTCTGTTTCATGTCAAGCCACAGGCTTTTTAACATTAACCAGAATTTCAAGTCAGTGGCACAAAGGTCATCACCACCTTTAGCTTTATATTTTTTTGTCACAACCGGTTCTCAGTTGGTGGTGACTTGGTGTCCAATCTAGGGGTACACGCAAGATCAACAGAAGAACCATCAAATCTCAGGATCACAATAATTTGACCCCAAGTGATGACACATAAAAGACAACCATCTTCCCTAATAGATTGAATGAAAATGATCTAGCAACTAAATGCATTATTGACAGAAAGACTAGAATGTGAAGACACATGATCATAGTAGTATAATATTCAATGTTTTTATAACATAAGCAACACTATTTTGTATACACAGATTGGCTCTTTGATAGCCTATTCATGGCACTTATATTGAAGTATTGATTTACCACCATTAACAGAGTATCTCATGTTTTCCATCCTTGCAGATCTCTGAAGCTTCCACTGAAACTGAGAATCTCAATCAATTTCATAACTAGGTATGGTAAGGTCTATGTAACTGAATCAATTTAAAAGGCTCTGCTTCAACTGTAACTGAATCCAACCCACTCCTTAAACATATCATAATATGATCTGCTACATGAATGAATGTGATTATTATTTTACAAATCACAGAAATCCCTAATTGGTTTAAATTGTAGGCCAGAAAAGAACAGAGCAGAGTGCAGCACTATGGGATGACAACTTTCAGAAATATGGATAATAACTATTTTTTTATTTCTATTTTCTCCATATGCATTTCATCTAAAACAACTTTAAGTATAAGCACAAGAACTGTACTTCATTTTTTTAGTATTTAGCTAAATATTTGAAGTAAAAGCACATGACCTGTTCTGAAGCTAAACATGAGACTAAGCATGCATTAACTTCAAAGCTTCATCATTCTTTATCTAAAGAAGGTAACTTTTTTTTACCTATACTAGCTTTATCTTTTGTAGTTTGGTCTTTATGATTAAGTTGCAAACCCCAATGTAAACCTTCCCCATTTTAGACATTATACCCCCAATAAAAGAAATCCAACTTAAACTTGTTGAATCTCGTATTTTGATGATGAAACTACTTGATATATGTTTATGATTTAATCTGCGTTTTGAGTGACGCAGGATGCTTCGATCAGGATGAGACAATTAAAGCAGGAAAATCATGTTGTGCCGAAGGAACATGTCAGAAGATTGGACGTCGGGCCGGTGGATCGGTCAACGTATCGACAGAAGGCTTCGGGCCGTGGACTCGGGCATCGGGCCAAGAAGAGCGGGTATTGTGCCAAGGATATCGGAGTTGCGGGGTCAATTGGCCGATTGGGCAATAGGCTGCAGGAGAGGACGATGCGCCGAAGAATCGGATGAAGCGTCGAGGGACCAATGACATGTCGGACAACTTGGTTAATTGCTTAGGATTAATTGTCTCGATCGAAGTTTTGTTTTTGTTGTGCAGGATTAACTATGATAACGATGAAAGACATAAAGCGAAACAAAGTGTCGGAGTCAAGCGCGAAGGATTTGTTGTGAGTTCGAGAGTTCGACGGAAGTCCGAAGGTTCGTCGGGAATGCTACCGGAGCTCACCGAGAAAGATCGGAGCTTGCCGAAGAAGCTCATTGGAACTCGCTAAGATCAAATCGTGAAGTCTAGGAGCTTGCCGAGAGTCCGCAGAATGGTTTCCGAGAGTTCATCGGAAGACCGCCGGAAGTTTGCCGGAAGCTCGCCAGAAGAAGTCTTGACTTGCGGACTTTGTAATAGCTTAGAAAATGTCTTTAAATTCATAGTTAGCACGTTAATTAGGGTTAGGATTAGGTGTTAATCCTATAACCCAAGTAGGAGCCAATTAGGCCCAAGTTCGGACTGGTTTGGACCAAGTTTGGAGCCAAACCAAGTGAGCTGAAATAGTGAAAGAGGTGCAACCGCCCAGGCAGGGAGGTAGCACCGCCCAGGCTATGTCTCCCAGCGAGACTGGGCGGTGCAACCGCCCCAGCCAAGAGGTGCAACCGCCCAGAGCTCAAGTTTCGAGCCCTGCCAGGCGGTGCAACCTCTCCAGTCAGGCGGTGCAACCGCCTGAGCTCGATCTTCGAGCTCTGGCAGAGAGGTGCAACCGCCTCTGACAGAGGTGGCACCGCCCAGAGGCTCAGTCTTCGAGCTCTGCCAAGCGGTGCAACCTCTCCAGTCAGAGGTGCAACCGCCTGATCCCGGAATTCCGGGATTTGATGGTTTTGAGCTCCAAATTTGAACTGGGTTGGGGCCTATAAATACCCCACCCATTCAGCACAGAAAGAGCAACAGATCCACTCCGAATTCCTGATATTTTCTGTGATTCTAAGAGCTCAAAATTGTGTAAAGTCCAAAAGTTCTCCTCTTTCTGTTCTTCAAAGTCTTGAGTTGTAAAGAGAGGAGAGAAAGGATCTGTAAAGGTTGTCTCCTGAGCCTGTCAAAAGGAGAGAAACTGTAAAAGGGCAGTTGGCCTTCGCCTATTGAAGGAAGGCCTCTAGTTGACGTCGGCAACCTCATCGGTGGAGGAAGCCAAAAGTGGAGTAGGTCAAGACTGACCGAACCACTCTAAATCTCTGGTTTGCGTTTATTATTTAGCACTTTATCATTACTGCAAACCTCCTACATAGCTACTGCCCTCTGCGCTTTTACGAACGATTCTCTAAGTTCAGATCTTTCCGAATCTGCATTGAGACGTAAATCGATGTTTTCGTACGATCTTTACATCGCAGTTTACGCTTACGCTTTGATTCCATTCATAACTGCGAACTGCTTTCTGCACATTCACAAAAAGATTTTCAAAGTTCAGTTTCTGCGTTTAGACGTAAAACTGCGTTTAGACGTAAAACCACGTTTAGACGTAAAACTGCGTTCAGACACAAAACTGCGTTCAGATGCAAAACTGCGTTCAGACATTAAACTGCGTTCAGACGTAAAACTGCGTTCAGACGCAAAACTGCGTTTAGACATAAAACTGAGTTTAGACGTAAAACTGCGTTTAGACGCAAACTGCGTTTAGACGTAAACTGCTCTTAGACGCAATCTGCGCTTAGACGCAAACTGCGCTTAAATACAAACTGTGAATCGGCTTTTGCATCATAATAGATTTTATTGAACGAACGCACCTTTCGGATTTAAATTGCTGTAAGATTTCCGCTGCACTAATTCACCCCCCCCCCTCTTAGTGCTCTCGATCCTAACAAAACTCACCCACCAAATTGAATAAACTAATAGGGAGGAAAGTTTTTCTTTTCCATGAAATGTTGCATGATACCTACAATTCCTAGAATTTGGAGTTGCATCAATATGTAATAAACCAACATACTCTTCAAGATGGTACAACAACTACAACAATAACAAAGTCATAATATCCCAATTAATTGGGTGAAAGGTTGCATTAGGTAAGTGATTTAAAAAGCATCAGGAGCCAAGGTCCCAAAATGCCCGAGGCACTCGGCGCTTGCCCGAGCGAAGCGAGGCACTCTGAAATATTTAAATATAAAAAATATATAATATAATATAATATAATTATTTAAATAAAAATATAGTATTAAATTAAAAAATATACTGTTAACACTTGACAGCATATTACTTACTGTTAACAATAGTTAAAGGGGAGGAAGAAAGTTAACAATAATAGAGGATTAGTTTAAGATTGTTGCAGCAGCGCTACGAACGACAGCAGCGGAAGCTGCGAACAGCAACAGTGGTAGCCGCGAAAGCTGCGGATAGTAATAGTGGTAGCGATGGAAGCTACGGACAACAATAGTGACAGCGGCGAAAGCTACAAACAACAGCAGTGGCAACGGTGGAAGCTGCAAACAACAACGGCGACAGCGGTAAAAGCTACAGACAACAGCAATGGCAGCGACGAAAGCTCCAGAGGGGGTCCGTCGGTGGCGAAGGAACCTGCAATCCACTCCCTCGACAGTGGAAGGAACTGCACATGGAGCAACAGCAGAAGGAAGCTATGGGGGTCGTCAGACTCATCCGTCGGTGACAAAGGAAGGCTCGATCCACTATGTCTGCGGCGGAGGCAACGACAGAAAGCGTCGACGGTGGAGGTAAAAGCAGTGCTAGGGTTGCTCGGGGTCGCGCGGGCGTGAAGGGTGGCTTTTGAGGTAAGAAACTACATTATTTAACCAAACCAGATTTAAAAGTATGGTTCGGTTCGCTTAATAGAACCGGGCTCGCCCGAAGCGCACGACAACTGGCCTCGAGCGAGTGCCCAAGCAGCGCCTCTTTGAAGCGCACCGCTTGACCCTTAAACGAGGCACTCGGGCCTCGCCTCGCCCAAGTGCCTAGGCGAGCGCCCGAGTTCCTTTTTAAATCACTGCATTAGGTAGCTAATAGCTACCACGAAACTGTGACATGGATGAGATAAAAATAGTAAATAACTTAAACCAATTTATGTTGCATATATACTCACTTGTACGGGTGTAAATGTCAGATGATGTCAATCCTGAAGCTGCCCCACTGCTTCCAAAGCGTTTCTCCTTGAACCTATTACATTCAAGTCAGCAATAAAACTTTTTGATCATCATTAGGTACACCATTTACCTACATATACTTTATGGCACCTTTAAAAAAAGGAGCCAAAAAATTTGAGACACCTATTCAATCAGTTAAAGCTTTCAATGAGCATATTGTGGAGTTCAGGTTAATTTAGAGGACAAAATGTGACCAAAGGATGAAGTGGATGACCTTTTTGCAGCTTTTGTAGCAAGCTTGCTCTGCCCAATAGACACACGCAACTTTCCACTTCCTGCCTGACCGAGCATACCATACCCTTCACCCAAGCCATCACCTAATAAAAGATAGATAAAAACATAAATAAAAAAGTGATGTAGTTAGACTAATCATTCAGAAAATAATCTGGCAAAAGGACAAAGTCCATCACAACCAAGATGGTACTTCAATGTTCAAAGTCAGACAATCAACCTCCTCATATAGTGATTTATTCTTTTCAACTAATATTTGTAAGCATATCATACAGATGGTGAAAAAATAATAATTTAGGAATAACAATAATTTTATACACTATAAGCAGTATAATCTGTGTTAACAGTAATTATAATAAACTTTCTGTGGCCCAAATACTAGACCACAAGATTAGTAAATGAAAGTTAATAAAGTGTGACGAAGAATACTAAAAATAATTCACACTACAAAAAGTTAACATTAAACAAGTTGTGCAAATAAGTAGCATCCAAGCATAATTCATGCCATGGTTAGGATCCTGGCGCTAAGCAGCAAATAATCAGTGACTGCATCTAGAAGGACACAATTTAGACATTTGTTGCCCATTCCTGCAAATATACTGACCATCTGATCTGATGCATGTGCAAGGGTTCTCACACGGGCCATTAATTAGTAAACATTAAAAAAATGATGAAAACAGATAATTAACAGGATGATACTGTCCATGTGTCTGTTTAAGGTCTCTATTCAAATCATGCTTTAATTCAAAACAGAAGAGTTTTGAAACAAACCTTTAATTTTTTTTCAATTAAATCATATAAAATTCGCACCTGTCAAAATGACCTAACAATAATAAAAAAGAATCATGGATGAATGAGCAAAGAGAGTGGATAGCTAATGTTTTTAAATCAACACTGGGGGGCAAATACTCAGTGTGAGTCATGTGAAAGGTGGAGTCCACACTTGAAGAAAGAGCACCTTTAAAATGTAAAACATCCAATATATATTTACAATTCAGTCAGAGATGTATATGGAAATAATAATTTATATATAAATACAAGAATATAGGCCACCAATCCCCTAAACTTCACAAAGTATTGCAATTTGTTAAATGAAGATGATTCTACACCTAAAATGTAGTTTTCCTGGAATGCATGTTAATGGTTCTAAAACTCCCAACACCATAAAACAGAAAATTATAGCTTAAAATTAAGAATTTATAAAGAGAAGGAACAATTATATGTTATAAATTTCTACCAAGGCCAATTGAAGTGATACTGAGAGTCAATACAATTATTTTTATATTTTAATTTAAAACAACCAGCTAAGAAAAATCTAAAACTGTAATATAAAATGTCCTAATTCTCCAAATCAAATTAATTAGTAGATACTATTTTAAGGTTAAAATTTTTCATTTGAAAGAAAAAAAAAACTTGAGCTGTAAATTATCTAACATATCATCAACCAAGAATATAAGTTCCAATCCTTTAAGCCAACTATTGTCACCTCTTGAAAAGAATATCTTAATTTCTTCTTAAGCCTCTATAAAGAATTGGAAACTCTAAAACTATGCTAAATTTGACTTGATTCTGATGTAACTAAAGATGATTCTGCATCTTATTCTATTGCAACACACTGTCTAAAATATTTTCAATAGCATTTGAGATCCATCCTGCAAATAGTTCACCACCGATGGATCTACCTCCCACATAACACTTAATTCCAAAAAATAAAGTAATTACGATAAGCTTTAAAAAATATGTTGACTATTCACAACCAAAGTCGTGAGCATTTATCTAAACCCAATAAGAAGTAACCAAAACGTCATTTTGACTTGAATATTTGTCCTCAAGTTACAGACTATAATCAAATTCACTTGACTGAACCATAATTCAACAACTCTCAAATAGAGATTAGAACAATTATCACATACAAAAATCAGTACCTACTCACCTAAAGAATTCTCTTCAGGCACTCCGAATTGCATCCTGTTGGCCAGCTTCCTCATATCAGTTATTGCATATCTGTCAAATATAAACACAAAATAAAAGGTATTTAGTTATGAAGGTTATAACAAAAAAGGCATCAGTTGCTTTTCCAAGTGCTGTTGTAAGAAACTGCTACCTTTCTTTAATTTTCCGCAGCCGACGACCACCTCTCTTCTTTTTGGGCTCTGAATATGGCACCGGAAGAGGTTTTGGTTGCTTTGCACGGGGTGGTTCTTGCCACTTTTCAATCCTTTTACCGATTTCTTCTCGCAAATCTCTTCCAGTATTTCCTGTAGGATCCCCTCTGGTTGAGTCAACTCTTGCTGCTAGGGTTGATTTTGCAGCCAATAGTCGGCAAGCATGAGTTCTAAGCGAAGGGGGGGTGCTCTGGAAAATCTCAGTCTGTTGAAGATAACCTGCACGAAACTGAGAGGTTGCAGTACAAAAACCCAGCAAGAGTCTTTTTCTTTGCCCCAAGAAGCTGAACATCACACGCTGGCATTTTTGCTAATGCTAACAAACCTCCAGCAGTTCCCATAAGTTTAGCTGCAACTGCACTTCCAACGATTTCTGAAAGGTTTGGCACAATGTAACCCATTATACTCTCTACGAAATCAAGAACTTTCTTTTTTGTAAGGTCAAGAGCAAGGGCTCTTTCACATGCATCAATACTTTTCTGGAGGTTGTCTTCTGAAAGAGGCTGTCCACTTGTAGTTGATGCTGTTACAGAAACAACCATAATAATAGCTGAAGGTAACAGACATTCCAAATCAACAAGGGTTAAATACATCTCATTTCCAATCTTCTTGACAACCCGAGCATAATCAATTTGGTGATGAACAAGGGACTCAAGCTCAGGAAATTTCAGACGATACTTATCACGGATAAAATTGTGAATTATAATGATCTCATTTTTTATATCCACTGATAAAGAATTGCAGTCAACAATGACTTGATACTCAGGATCATCCTCCAAAACTATCCCATGACTAGAAATATCTGTTCCTTTCTCTAGAGCATCATCCAATTTTTGACAAAGAAAGAAAGGAAAAGGAGAGAATCTCATTAAGACACAAAAATGCAAGTCTATTCAATATAAAAGTCCATTTCACCAGTAGCAAATGTTAAAAACTATGTCCCAAAGAAAAACAAAATAAGTTTTCCAAAATAAAAAAACTGAAGCCAGAAATGTACACCACTAAAATAATCTTCTAATACTTATTTGGATAAGAAAAAAAAGGATCAATCTGAAAACATGGATAATATCCGAGTAAGAAAAATCACAACATACAAGAAACAAAGGGGAAAAAAGATGAGCATTACCCAAGGAAATCTAGTGTTGGCCAGATAGGATAGGACAATCTTGAATAATATAGCATGTATATAATATAAATTTAAGACATATTGAAAACAGGAAAAAGAAGGAAAGTTATGAGACCAATAAATAAATATTGGCTCACTACAAGGAACATGATGTCACAGTTTATGATCGTTAATCCAAAAAACAAGGAAATCAAGAGCATCTGGAGTAATGACGCTGACCTGCATAATATCATTGTATCTTTGTGTCTTTTGCAGTTTTGAAACACTATCAAAGTCCTCATAATTGAGAGTTTCAATATCCAGCATGTCACCTTCATCATCTTCTTCCACAGCAGCTGCATCAATATTCTCATCATCCTAAAAGACAAGGTCGATGGAAAACATGAGCCGATATCACAGTAAGCTGCAGTGACTAAAACAAAGTTAAGCAACGAAAAGAGGCCTCAATGATAATGCAATGAAAAGAAGCCATATAAATAGTAATTATTTGTTACAAGTAAGAAAGATAGTGCAGGCACAATTAATAGAATTGATGTCAACTCACGAGTTGGACTTCATTGTCAGATAGCTCATCAAGATCAGCCAAGAAGGAATCTGCAAGTCTGGCCTGTGTACGAGCAACAGGAGGAATAATTAGTTTAAGTCAGCTTCACCGAAGAAACATCAAGCTTTCTGAAATCAACATGCTCATGTCAAATCTAATCCTTAACATTTAATAAGAATTTTTTTTTCAGAATTTTCACAAGCATGACCTAAAAATGAATACAGAACATTAAAGTCTGATTGGCATCAGTTAACATAACAAGTTACTTAGCAGTGCAGCAACAATAAGCAATAAAGAAACATGTGGTCACCCAAAAGAGGTATCCACTTACAGTTGTGTATCAACAACCATGGCTATTTGTTGTGCTGTGTCATGCTGTACATAAGGGCCAACCACATGTTAGTGATATCAGGAAACTTATTTCGTGGCTCCTTCTGAGCAATTTATCTTGCTTCTATAAGGCTCCTAATCCTTGAAATGATTTTCATGTTTCTAGCTATCTAACAAACGACACGATACTTATCATCAAAGTTGAACGATGATAAAATTTGCAATAACTAAGTATGATAAAAGTATTTAAAAAGTTCATTATCAAAAAAGTTGTTGCTTGCACCAAGAAAATACAGGTAGCTTGACTACACTAACTCTTATTTATAACACTTCAAACAACAAAAAGAATGTCTTCTAGGTTAGTCATGATTTAACCTGTAGGTTAAAGAGAAAACAATGAAGAAATTATCTTGCTACTTTCTCATCCTCCTCATTGGACTACTTCCTAAGGTGCAAAATTATCATAAGCATGAAAGAAGAGTGCAATATAAGTTGATTACTAATCAGAAAGGAGATATGTTTACCAACCATTTGTTCTCTCAATAATTAGAATCCAAAGCTGAATGGCTGGCAAGATCTGCAAATATCTGCTGATACAGATACAAAAAGCAATAGCAAGAGGTTAATTGCTAGTCCAATCAAGCCTAATTATGTCACACTCAGATATGAAGAGGTTAACAACAAAGGAACAAGTGCATAGCTGACCACTGTCCATCCAAGTCATTGCATGCTTATCAAAAGATCGTCGTATATACCACGCTATCCTAACATAGGCAACTACATAATTACAGAAAAAAACAAGCGCCTATAGACCAACCGTGGCTACTTCGCACAATCGTCTCCAATATCAAAAGACAACGAAACTATAGGACTTGTGCTGCGTTCTCGACCAAACAAAGCGGAAAGCCTACCACCAAAATAAATTGAATTCAGCAACATTTTATATGCCGATTGCCAATCTGCGATTCACCGACTCCAAACGATTCAAGAAAGCGGTAGCGGAAATTAAAATATTCTTTCATTCAATCTTTCGATTGTTCCCCAAAGAAAGAGGAAGATTTTGTATGAAGAAAGTGCGGAGGGATAAGGGTAAGAACAGAGAAGGAGAGCACCCACGCCGCGCCTAAGAAAAGACCGTGACGTTCGCAAACTGGAACTAAAAAGCTTGCCTCGTCGATGGAAATTGGAGAGTTGGGCATTAAGAACCCTAAATTTGGGGCAAACGGCGCGCACGAACCGATGAAGGCGACACACATGTCGGATTCGGGTGTAGCGGACATCCGAAAAGGATCCGCTGCCTCCGTAAGCAGCCCAGAGTTATTTTATGGCTCGTCGTTCGTCAATATGAGCCGGGAGCAACTGTGTACGGTAATATCGGATTCGGATTCAATGTACACAACCCGATAACCCTTCTTGACAACAATTGAGATCAAAGAAACAACTGTACCAAACAGAAGCTTTCTTACTATTGAACTTCTATCCAAACTATCAAAATAGTTTCTTAATTTGGAATCTTTGCTTCTTGACAAATATTGACACTAAATAAAATTTCTGTGTCAAATAAAAAGAGCTCTGGGAAGAAAAGAACTATAAGAAGATATTAAACAACTGCTGAAATCTTCATGTATGAGAGACAGTTCCTCGACATCTACTGCAGTTGCAGCTCAAGTCAAAACCTGGTGATAAATGAAAACATGATGTGCTACACCTTCTTATGCCTACAAGTGAAGATGCAAAGATTACTGTAAATCTCATAGCCCAGAAAGAGATGAATGAAGAATTCATACTATTTAATCAGCAATTGCCAGTGCAAATGCAATTGCAGTTGAGGACCATACCTACAGGCCGCAAGGAGTTTTAACGTTCCTTGACCTTAATATTTACAGCAAAAAAAGAGAAAGGATAGCACCATATGTACACAATATATACAGAAGAATTGTATTTACACCCAATTGTCCGGTCCGGCACCAGAGAAATCGTTCTGAGGCAGAAAACAAGGAGATAAAGAATAGTATTCACAGGTCTATTTGAATCTTCACCGAGGATGCATCTCTTTGCAGCTTCCTTCACTCTTGCTTGCATCTTTGCAAGGAATGCTTTGTCCAACAAGAAATTTATGTGCTTTAACATCCTAATAGCTTCTTTCTTGCTTTGTTTAATCTTTTTTTTTGTTTTTTTCTGAGGCACCCCATGATCTTCATATCTTCATCAATACAAGGAACACACCAATGACAAGCTTTCAGCGAGTTGTTTCAAGCTGACAAGTGTTCTGCAAGCCACTCTTCGATATACCTTTTGCTATCTGCAACAATAAAATGATACATAAATATATATGAAATATATCTACCAAAAATTCAAATCAAATAACATAAATCATAATGCATAAAGCTAAGGATCATTCTATTAAGGTAGACATCATATTTGAAAAAAGGTTGTGGCAGAAACATGATTTGTAGTGCCACTGCTCCTCTAAGCTCATTCTCATGCCTTTGAACTTGAAAGAAACACATTTTATTTCTTCAAGATAAGAAATACTAGATGATCAACGATACATAAAATTACATTCAACAGGACCCTTTTTTTTTTTGGGAGTTTCAGGAACGAAAGAGGTAGTGGCCAAACTTGCGTGCTGAATCAACCAGAGGAAATAACTAATATCCTAACAGTTCAGCTAATATTTACTAGCTAAAATTTATGAGTTCGAGAAACTGGATTAGAACTGCAAATTTCATGTACTTAAATCAGTGCAAATAAGAAATGGTAGAAGTTATGGGTTGCAAGTGGGCATGAGATAAAAAGAATGCAGATTCATCGAAGATGTCAAAGCTATGATATTTAATGAGAACAGTAATAAGGGTATATACCAGTATACTGAAACTCATAATAGATCATCTAACCTAAGCAAGAAAAATTTTGCTTACTCATCCATGGAGTAGAGATGACATGTAGAAGTATATTAAAGCATTTTTCCAATAGAAACCACTAGACAGTAACAAACGGATATCATTCAGTGACTAAATTAGAAGTCAAGATGGTTAACAAAGGAAATCACTCTTATGCACAGTCAGCTACATAAACAACCTTTTCTTTTTATTTGAGCAACTGGAAACATTGAATGGATTAATCTTGAATAGCATAATTGGCAATAAAAAGGTCCTTTCTTGAAGGAAGACAAAATGGCAGCAGAAATTTCCTTAGATCATTAACTATTTCTGAAAAAAAATATCTCTAGGTGAAAAGAAAAACACAAACACAAATTAAAAAGATAAATTATAAGTGGAATTGAGAACGTCCAACAAAAGGCTAGAGAAAACATGCACCCGTGCACCGACGCACAACTACAAGACTTCAAAGCAAATGTTAGATGTACTGCTGCTGCACAACATGTAAAGTTTTATTGAATTGGAAGTGTAATCCCAACCATCTTTTTAAAGCAGCATAACATTACCAGTATACTTTCATGAGAGACCATTATTCTTCTAATGGCAGCATTCTCCCTACATTTAATCCAAGAAATCTCAAGAGACATAAGGTCAGCATTTAAAGTTCCAACAAGTGCAACCGGGTTACTTCTCCAAGCAATCTTTTTGTAGTGGGAAAACAAATGATTATTATGCTAAATAATGAGTTCTTCTTCTGAAAGAAAATGAAAAAGGAAAACCCACATAGTGAGATCAAACGAATTAAGACATAACAAGTAATGAGGCAAAGCAATAAAATGTCCACTAGAATGACAATTTCTATCAAACAAATTGATTCAAGATCCGATTTACCAGAATAATCGTAGTCCGTGAGATCAACAGCACCTATAACATGCTTCTGGGAGCCGTCCACCACCTCGCGACGACCACGGCCATAGCACGGGACCAAGACAGCGAAGCTGCGCTCTGTATCGTTCTCGGTCCCGAACTCAGGGGCGTGAGGTTCCAACCAACCGATCGACCAATCGGAATCATCGGATTCAGAACCAGACATGCATCCTCCATCCGAGGGCACCAGGACTACGTCATACTCCTTATCTAACCGCCGTTCCTCCCGGCTATGCCACTTCCTCCTGATTCTTCTCGGACTAGATCTGATTCGAGGCCCGCTCACAAACTTCAACGAATCCAGCTCCCTGAACCCCGCGGCGGAATCTGAAGAAGAGCTCAGAGATGGATTGGGAGTTTCATGACCTTTTCCACCCAAAAGCCAACGGGATAGAAGGTTAAAAGCCACATCCATATACTCTAGGAAGAAAAATCCCGCGGCGCCTGAGGCAGATCGCGACCAATGGAGACGAAACGAGACGTATCGAAGTTTTCCTGACAGATGGAAAGCAAACCAACTCAGGGCCGATATAAATCGAACCTTCATATCTAAACCCATCAACAATCATCAAAATCACAACTTTTCTTACCGAAAGCCCGCAAGAAAACCAAAATCACAGAAAGGGAGGCAGCCTTCTACTGTTTACCTCTTTACAGAACAATAGATCTTAAATTCGAACGAGCAGAAGTAGAACAAGCAAATCCCGAGGAAGAATATCTCGAAATAAAGCGTACTTTTCGATTAAAACTCCTTAAAAACCGCAATAAATTAAATCTCCGTCTCTTGCCTGGTTATCGGAAAGTCGATTCGATAAGGACAACTCTGATTACAACACGGGATCCAGCAATCCTCTGGTCGAGGTCTCCTCCACACAATCGGCAGGGGGATGGCTCTCTCTCTCTCTCTAATCTCGGTGCCCGTCCACCATTTATCGACCTCGAAGAGGCGATTTGGGCTCCGCGATACCGTGATCACGGTCCAGATTCCGTGGATCCGAATCTTCCGTGAATTCCAGCCGTTCAATACGGGATCCCCAGCTATATTCATCCACGGGACCTACAGAAGTTACGTGGCACAGGGTGCCTGGTGGGGCCCGACGTTTGGTAGGTTTGGGGGGATGACGTCTTCGCGTACCTCTAATACTGTTGCGATTTAATGGGATTCTGGCATTTGGCGGCCCAATCATTGCACAAGTCTACGGTGCATGATGTTGCCACGTCAGTTAAATTTGCTACCTCCTGATTTATGAATACACTCCTGAGATCATTTTATTCAAAGATCGGCCCAAACCACAGTCGTCTAAACATACTTTTGAGTTTTATTTGGAATGCTTAGTTTAATTGACTTAATAATTAACATCATTTACTTCTATAATTAGGGATAATCACATACTATCATATATAATTAGTTATATTTATCATTTCGATCTCTATATTTTCAAAAATTATATTGTGATTCTTATATTTATGAAAATAAAATATTTCACATCATTGTTCCAACAAAATCTCTCTTCCTTTTTTTTATTTTTAATTTTATAAAATTATTTTTTTAACAAAATCTTAATGTTTCACTTCATAAGTATAAGGATTTCAATATAACTTTTAAAAATATAAGGATTGATATACTTGAGATAACTAATTACAGAGGATAATTTATAATTATCATAGATAGTATAAAATTAATTTTTCAAAAAAGTTTAGGTATGAATTATGATGAGAGAAATATCTACCTCTTATTATAATTTGACAAATGATAATCCAATCAACACCCGGTCAATAAGCATTGACTAAATATAAAATACATAGAAATTATTTTCTTAAAATATTTTGATTAGATAAACTAAAAAATCCATCAAACCACAAGGTTAAATATTATTTACCCTAATTTTTTTTTACTTTATTTTATTACTGACTTTATCATCGGAAAGACTACGTAAAAAAAAAAAAAAAACTCACTCAATCTTAGTCTTATGAGTCGACACTAAATCAGACATCCAAGACTTTCTCGATTGCTTCTTACAAAGATAAATCCCAACCAAATAGATTTGTACCCTCTCTTAATAGTGCACTAAAACCAGATCGCAGATTTCTTAGCTCAAGTGATTTAGAATGCATCTGATGAGAGTGGTGGCTTCCTGGAAACTTCATAGCCAGCACCAGAAGTGAATGATTTGATCTCGAATTCATTCATCGTATTCAACGCTCAACAGTAATTGTGGTTGAACTTTAAATCCTCGACACCGACGACGCATGGAGTCGTGTGTGAGAGAGATGTTTCTGCCATGGAAGACGACACGAGGAAGAGCTTCCTGGTAACTCCACAGCCGACGAGTCTTCTCAGGAACAGAGAAGGAGACAGAAAAATTAAGTCTTTGCAGTCCGAATATTGAATGCTAAGTAAAACTTAGCACATTGAAAGCATGAGGCTACTCGATGTACGTATCATTAAATATTGCTAGAACTTGACTCTGACTAACGACTTTGATCTTAAAATCTGTGCCCAAGTTTGATTTGGATGCCTCCTTTCTTACCCGAACTATTTTTCCAAGATTGATTGATTGATAGTTGACACACGAAGAAGAACAATAAGAGGTTGTCATTGTCATTGTCATGTTCATGAATTTTAACATGATATAATTTGTATTTTCTATCAATTATGACTTTAACATATGAAACTTAGTCGACATTTATATAACGTGCCACCTTAATTACCAAATACAATGAATCACATTAATAGAACATCTATAAAAAATATTCACTTGTGAAACTGATTATTATAAAAAACATTCACTTGTGAAACTGATAATTACAAAGTCTTACCATCAAATCCCACAAAAGTTAGTAATCACAAAAATAATATTGTTTGCATGTACATTTTCATTTGGAACTTAATATAAGCTATAAATATAGTCTCTCGAAGAAAGCAAAATGTGAGATATAAGCTATAAACATATTATATCGTCGAGATATAACCATTTACAGGTCTTTGATATTTATAAATGTATATTAACTCGATTGTTTAAAATATTTTATTAGATAAGTCATGGACGTAATATTTTAGGAAACAAAATTATATTCACATCTCTTGTCTTCGAATCAAAAGTACGATAAGAGATACGAAATATGAGCACTTTTTATATTCAAAAAAAATTTCCTTCTAAATACTCAATAAAATTTGATTTTTTTTAATTTTTAAATACCCAATGATGTTTTTGATAATACTCGAAAGATAGATTAATCGATTCCTATCCGAAGTAGAGAGATTGCGATGAATGGGAGGGAAGGTTAAGTAGTGAAAATAACATGACAATGAATGTTGAGGATTTATTGAGTAAAAGGGTGGGGAGAGAGAAGATATGAGGTAAATGAGAGATTTCTCTCGTAAAGTTCCAATCATTGTATTAGATGTTATGATCGATGGGGAAGAAAACAAGCATGATATATAGACATGTGGATCTAATGTCATAGTTACATTCAAACAATCGATCAAATCATATGTCACGTCATTATCATCAAATCAAAACTAAGGGTATTTTTATTTCTTTGAAGGCCAAATAGATCGACTTCATGTTTATTATATCACAGTAAGACATGAGAACCATGACAAAATAAAGAAAAAAAAATCTTTTATCATGTTTCTATCGATAGTCGAGTATTTTCTTAATGAGTTTGAGTTAATATAAATATATGAATAGATTTAAATCAACCTTACTTTTTAATTTTTTTAATAAAATTTCCAGGAGGAATGCAAAAAAATTGAGGGACTGAAGTCTATGAATAGTTGAAGGGAAGAATTGGTTCAACAATCCTTAATAAAAAAAACTCAAATTACTTTCAAATAAATAGATAATTAAATAAAAATATTAAAAGTAAATATTGATAGCGTATATATTGTGCGATCGATGAGGTGTTTTTTCAATGACTTAACCTTATTTAGTGAAGAAAACATCATGCGAAGAAAACTAACTAAATTAGGTCTTAAAATACATTCCTTTGATCTAGATTTCGACTAATTCACACGTGGTACGATGTGGAATATGTTTTCACAAGTTATACATTAATAATTATACTTAAGTATTTTTATTATTTACGAGAGATTCTAAGGATTACATAGATTCATAACTACGATCGTCTACGAATTCTCTCATACAGGAAAGTCCATACTAAGGATGTATCTCGTAAAAAATATCATTTTAGACCGATATATTTTTCCTATGTCTCTATATAAAAGTATTAATCACTATAGAGATAGAGTTGATGATAAACTTCATATCTATGTGTACTAAAGTGTAAACCATTATATTTTTTAGTCAACCAACCAATCAATTTATTATTATTATATATATAACATCCTTCTAGGATCTTCTTTCATCGTTGGAAGGCTTATTTTAGGTAAACACTTATCTTCCTCAATGACACTAATCCTATTTAAGTATTTAATAAGACAGTCGACTATATTTATTATCAGCTTTAATATAAAATATAAAAATAACTAAATAAAAAGCTAGCCATCTAATATAATTCTATCTAACCTTTATGTGTCTACTAATTTAAGTATTTATAAATTCATTTTATAATAAAATATATTATAACTTTGTAATCACAATTAATAGAAATAAGAAGAGTAAGGTTTGAGATCATAAGAGTAGAAATTAAATTCTTAAGTCATTTTGCTTTAGTACAAGTGGGGTCAAATGCTACAATTAGTCTATTTAGTTTATTGGTAAGATATAATATTTTCATCAAAAATAAATATGTATCCAAATGTAAACTTAATATCCAAAACCAATTGGCATCACTATAACTTTCAAAAACTTTTTATAAAATTAAGTCCATAATAAAAAGTATCCTTAAGGGATATGAAAAACTCATTCAAGAATATTTAAGTGAGTCAAACTTAGGTTACTAGTATATCTACTAAGTCTAAATATAATATAAGAAATATCGAGTCTAGTTTTATTTGATAGATAAAAATGAGATCTAAAAATTTGAAAGTATTTTTTTTTTGTTTACATAATAATTATTATTTTTTAACAAAATGAATATTTAGATCATAAGGAGTGGAGATAAATGAACACTCAAAATATCTAATTTTTTTAATTATGTTTTTAGTATAATGAGATTGTGATAATGATATAGAAATAAAAGATTTTTAGATTTTCTATCAATTTTATCAAAATCTTTCATTTCAAAGTGATGATTAAAATTAAATTAAAATAAGATATTCTTTTAATTGATCTGAAGTGGATACGACCAAGTCTACTAAATACCACACAATTCAGAATTTAAAACAATAGAGGAAGTTGATTCATCTTTGTTAATCGAAAGATTGATTACATTAAGCGTAAAAAATTCTTTATATACCAAGTCTTTTCTTATTTACATATCTCCCTTAAAGATTACAACTGAGCTTCTCAAACTATTCTATAGGCTAATTATACAAGGAAAGATCTACTAATTAATTTTCAAGGGATATCTAGCATATATATCACATCTTCAAGTGTAAGTATATTTCTCAAAATATGCTTTATGTTCATGTGTTCAGTTCCTACTATGGCTACACTTTCTTCACTTCATATCTAGTTAAGAGTAAATTCATTCTTGATTAACATAAACATGAATATTTACACCAAATGATATTTGGTTATACTTTTATTTAAATTTTGGGGTTAGCATCCTATTTAGTTTTATTCAGAGGTATACATGTTCGAGTAATAATAATAAAATAACATCAAATTAAATCATAAATAGGTTAAATATGTAGAAATTAAAATAGAAAGTTTAGCAAAAAACAAAAATTGAAGGCATAAAATCAATATCCTAAATGTATTCCTTGACATTGTGAATATGAACACGTTCCACACCAATCATGAAGGAGAAAAAAAAAATAAACCAAGGAAAATAAGTGAAAAAAAAAAAACTGTTTTTTTTTTTATTTTAGTATTTCTTTTTGCTTGCTCGACTAGCGTGGGTGAACACTGCTCGTTGTTTATCCACGTGCCGACATATAATTTTATAATTGTCTAATGGTGTTATAATATATATAATTTTTAAATTTTGGATATCTATTAACAAATTTAAATAATTTTTAATTATTAATTATTTATAGAGGAAAATAAAAAAAGGTGAGGAAGAGTTTTATTTTTTTTTCCATGAAAATTTATTTTTTTTCCCCCTTCAAATTCCAACACAAAGATCATGACTCCAAGTGGATTCATCATTTATTGAACCCAGGGTTGTTTGTTCTCCTCCATCCTCTTTAGAGTTCCTTAAACCATAATTCTTCTATCATGGAGTAGAATTATCCGAGCACTGATATCCTTTGTATTTTGTTTTAGTTCTTCACAATCAAACTATAACTCCAAACTATTTTTAGAACCATAGATTAATTTTACATGTCTCATGCTTCATAGATCACAAAAGAGTCACATGAAATCAGAGTCAATTAATCAGTGTCTGCATGTTCTATAACAATCATAAATTACCTCCTATTACCAACCATTGCAGTTCATATCCATCAATGTCAATTTGAAGGCTAACAATATGAAAATAGTACAGTAATTCCCATTTTGATTTCAAAAATACAAGATGCCAAACAAAATGGTAAATCCCACCACCTAAATATGATATTTTTTGATGCAGCTTTCAATCTTTGTGATTGCCAATGGAGTACTCCAAGAAGGGAGCTTATCCAATGAGCAGTCCTCATGTGAGACACAGATTGAGACTGACACCATGGAGGATACACACCCTTTATGTCCTGCTGCTGGGAACCCTGAGAGGCCCCACAATCTTCTCCTCCTCCTCCTCTCTCTCTCTCTCTCTCTCTCTCTCTCTCTCTCCTTCCCCTATCTTGCCTCTGTCCCTCCTTGAATTGATTCCTCCCCAGTCTCTTCTTCCCTCATCTACATCGGCAACGAGGAGGAGGAGGAGTGAAGCCAACCATGGGTTGTCCTCCCACTCCCCTTCCCCTTTCTCTTGAATGCACACTCCGACCTTTCCTGTTCTCCTCCTCACCCCACCGCCCCTCACCTTCTTCGACAACCTTCTTCTCCAATACCACCACCCTCTCCCTGCACAAGTCCCGTGCTTTGCCCCTCCTCAAACTCCTCCGCCGCTTCTCCTCCCCTTCGGCGCCCCAACCCGTCACGCCCTCCCCTCTCGACTCGTCCCCGTGGCCCGGAGCCTTCCTCGGCCCCGACGGCCTCCAGGTCCTTCGGGACTTCCGCTACACGGTGGAGCTCGACCACGGCGGCGGCGGGGGGAGCGGTGGGTTCCTGGAGATCCGCCCCATGTTGGCCGAGGAGCTGGACGCCACGGCGCAGCTCCTCGCGGAGTCCTTCGCCGAGTCTATGTTCGTGCCCGCCCGCTACGTCCCCCTCCTCGCCTTCCTCGTGAAGCAGTACGTCGCGGAGCGGGGATGCCTGGAACCGCACGTGACGGTGCTTGTCGGGTTCTACAGGGAGAGGGGCACCGAGGGGGCTGCTCAGCTGGCGTGCACCGCTGAGATCTCGCTCGACGCTCGCGGAGCCAATGCCGCCCCGCCCACGCCGGTCCCTCCCCGGGAATGCCCTTACATCTGCAACATGGCTGTCAGAAAGGCGCTTCGAAGGTCCTAACTCTGTTCTTTTACTTCTTTCCTTCACGGTTCCTTATTATCGAGGAAGAAAAAATTCCACCTTTCCTCGAAACAAATGTTATCAATTTTATGCAAGAATTTTGATCCTGGGGGTTGGAATAGAAGGAACAATTTTCACTTCTTTCGTTCCTGGTTCCTTATTATCGAGGAAGTCCACCTTTCCTCAAAACAAATGTTATCAATTTTCTGCAAGAATTTTGATCCTGGGGTTTGGAATAGAAGGAACAATTTTCTATCATTCATTGTGATTTTGTGGTCGTAATCTCTGTTCACAAGCCATTCTAGGAAGAAATGGCATTAACTTGTGTTCTTGCTCATGGATTGTGTATGAAGTGAGCAAGGCTGCTTTGAGAACCTAGAACAAGAAAGATGATGCAAGTACAAGCTTTGTTTCAAAATTCGTACACACTTATATTTCTTCCATCCTAGGAGATGATTTTACCTAAGTTGAACATGATCAAGAAGACATGAAACCTTAGTAATTAATGAGTAATGACATGACTAGGAGTATGATTTAGAATTTCAAACTTTGGTACTTGGCTAAAATGCATATAATTGTTTATTATAACCAGACCATTCAAGTCATCTATTTCGAAAATCCTCTAAATTGGCCAGTGTTTGTACTTTGTACTTTTAACTCCTAAAGTTTTATTTTTTTAATAAGTAGAGATTTTTTCGCATGGTTTCTAACCATGCATCTGCTATTAGGGCAACTTATGGCCTTGCGTGTGACTGTATTCTAAATTCTCTTTGATGTATTTTGACGATGGCTTTAGGTCCGCACCATAGAAAAAGACCACTGCACTCTATATGTTGTTAAGGATTATATATTCATCTTGTTTCCTCTTTCTGTCATAATGATGATTCTGTGCAAAGAAAGTTAGCATAGATCATGCTTGATTTTGCTTTTCTGGATTCTTTTTTTTTAAAGATCACCAACTCATGAGCTTTTCTTTTATTTCAAACATTCTCTGGTTAGTATCATCATAGAACATCTGATTTGCAAAGCCTGTTAAATTAGGCATACATCATTCTGTCCACATTCAGTCCGAGCACTCCCTCTCCAATATTTCATTGATTCAGATTAACAATTCATGCTAAACTTTTACAACCTATGCAAGTTGGAGTTTTCAATATTTCTTTTGGTTTGTTGTTGTTTTATGTGAAGCATCTGGTTCCCTAGTTTTGCAAACAGGAGCTTGCTCTCTTGTTTTGCATTCATTTTTAAATGGTGAATCATCTTCTCTATTTCTAGGCATAAAACTATTTTATAGAATCTTTTATCTTTTCTCAAATCAAGCATTTATCATTACAATTCTCAAGTATTGCCATCTAACAATTACAACCCATATAAATGCTTATTCTTGCACAGTGTATTGAGTATTCGATGAAGGAGGCTTGTGTTTGAGGTTTTCATCCACAAAGCATTAAGGCATGCATCATATAAATTCCGTAACACAAAAAATCTTTAAAAAAATAGGACACCACATGGCTACCATATGACAATCAAAACTTTGATATTTTTGCCAGATTTTCAACGCAATTTTGATGTAACTTATCATCTACTTTGTCCTGCTTGTGTTTACCGAAACATCTGTAACATAATGGGAAGTCTCCAGCATTCGTCAGTGTCCTCCATTTACATGACAAAATTATGAGAAGCATTTCAAAGCATTTGGGCTTCGTAGAATTCCTGATATCCAAGACAAGGTACTTTTTTATCAAAGAACTCTCAGCTGTAATGGCTGGTAGGCAGTGAGGAAACCAATAGGTCTCTTTACAACCTTTGAAATGTCAGTATGATCATGATACTGGCCTAAATTAAACCTGAAGAAAGAAAATCTGATGGATTATTAATATCTAATGAACATTCCTGAGTTTTCTGGTTGCTTTTCCAAACTTGCCTTCAGAAAAATAAGATTTTATTCCAAAGAAAAACAGTGATGGTAATTTAAGAATTTTGATTAGTTCATGCTGATTATGCCTGGATCCTAGAATCCAGTAACTATGTAAATACTCTTTTTTTTTTTTAAAGGAATTAGCAAACAAACCTTTGTGACTAGGATCTAATGCTCTGCATTTTCTCCACTTAGGTGGACTATATACTTGGGAGTCTTCTCAGCTTCTAGTCATACATCAAGTTAGACTTTTATTGCATCTTAAATTCATACCTAAATATTTTTACTAATGTATGCTGGAAAGAATTTTAGGAACTTGGAGATTTTTAAGAGTTCAAAGATCATTAGAGTTCCCCAAAATTAGGATAGAAGACTTGTATAACTGCATACCTACATGACTCTAAGGTAATGTTTCTTGGTACAATCTTTGAGTGAGCAGTACATCTGAATCTTTTTATTTTTATCACCAGAAGAAAGTAAGATGATCAAAGAAGATTTGATCTTAAAAATTATTTTAGTGAAGCTGTGAGCAGACGTGAGAGCAAGAAAATGACCAAAGAAGGATGCCTGAGAAATGATTTGTCTAAATTCAGGAAAGAATCCATATAGTCAACTCCAAATAGTCAAGACTTGAACCTTCACACAAGAACCAGCTTCGACATTATTATGGTTAGTCCTTCAGAGATGGGTTCATAAGTTGGCTTCATGTAGTGCCTCATCAATGACTGATCAAGACGGACAATAATAAAGATAAAAGTAATTTTAAACATTTGTAGGAAAGGTTGGGGGTTTAGGCTGTGTTCTTGACAGATAAAATATGGAGCCAACCGTAGACAAATTTATTGGTTGCAACTTGAAAGGATATTTAAGTTGCATATATGTTTTCATGATTAAGAATGTCAAAGTTTAAACAAAAAATGGAGGATAGCCTGAGACTTGAAACAAGTAGCTAATGGAGTTGGAACAAAAATTAACTCAGGTGATGGATTAGCAAAGAAATAAACACCTTCATTGCCTATATCCTAACATGATTAGCATATGACTGCAGCTTACATTAAAACTGTTAATATGGGCAGTTTTAGTGGCAAAATCACGAGTAAGAAAAATATTCTTTTAACAGTGGTTTCTCACTGAAGCACAATTGTCAAGCCAACACAATGATTGAATGTAACTAATTGTTTCTCAAATTTGAAAAACCACAAGCTTGAATATAACAAAGAATACTTGGCATATACCTTTTTCATATCAACACGTTGTGCATTGGACAGAATCTTGTAAAGGGACAATGCTAACAAGGCAGTAAGCACTATGCTTATGGAATTGGTTTTTAGAGTCACTTCAGTAATTTCAGTATCCAATCCATCTTGTTGAATGATCATTCTCTTATGGTACGATATCAATGCTATCATTTCCTTAGTAGAGCAAGTTGCACTGTATGCAGTGTGTGACTGAAGCTAAATGTTTCTTCTTAAAGTGTGGTTAGAACAGTTATCTGGAATGACTAACCCAAGTTTTCAAAACCAGTTGGATAAGTGTTGATTGTGGGATATTTTCAGTCCAACCAAAGACCCATGCCCAATTGCCAAAATCAGTATCAAATTAAAATTTAAATCCTTGTTCTAACTTTCTATACCAAGCTTCTTTGAAACCCCAAATAGTAGAAAATATGATTTCTCAATTGGTGAATAAAATCATCATGTTGCAAAACACTTGTTTGCAATTATTCTTGGGAACTATGAAGGATTGACTTGCCATGTTCTTTAATCTTGTATCAGGAGAAGAATTGGTTGGCATCTCCTGAGGGCATGTGAGGAGCTCATGACTCAAATGAAGACCGAAAGAAATGTATACCTCCACTGCAGGGTGATCGATAAGGTTCCATTTGACATGTACCAGAAAGCTGGTTACAAGGTTGTCAAAACAGATGGTTTCTTGGTTTGGTTGACGCTTCAACGTCGCAAGTACTTGATGTCCAAAGAACTGCCCCATGAAATTGGATGACACTACATCTGATACATCTCAAAGTGATGATCATCAGATCTGATACTCTTACATGTGATACTGCTGTATAGGGAAATCTATCTTGAGGTTTTATGTACCAAATAATTATTTTGTTGGTGAGCAGCTTAATGCAAAGTATCACGAGGAGTATCATCATTGAATCTGTTCCTGGAATTACCGTATGGTTTTATATATGTACCCGGTGCGATGCTCTTGGCGATAGTAATTGATTATAATGGTTTATAATCTGTGTGGCCATCTGATGTTTTCATGTCCATATATAGGATTTCTTTGTTGTAATCCAGAGAAAATATGTGACAGAATGTGTGCATATTCATTATACTAAAAGCTTATTTCTCACATATATATTTAAATTTAATATTTTTCTAATGATTTAAGTTAATGGGTTCTATGGATCAACTAATTCTAGTGGAGTTACCACTTTCTAATTTATAATTAGGGTCTCTGTTGACATCTGGATTTGTTTGTGCAAGTGTATTCTTATACAAGTGATAAGTCCTAAGTTGGAGGTTATATGTGAGTATTTTGTATATTATTTTAATATATAAAATAGTTTAAAAATTATAATTAAGTGTTTAGTGTTCATTTGATATTATTTATGCTTCCAAATAAAAAATATTTATATTTAGCTTAATAATTTTGTAGGAAAATTTCTAACCAAAGAGTATATATATGTATTGGTGTACACCTACGTGTATGTCACTTGTACGTATGTTTGTAATGGGAAAGAAGCGTCAGGTCTCGCTTGGGGTTGTTTCTATCTAGGGCACCTGTTTCGGGGGATCTGCTACTTCGGAAGAAGGGAGGAGGAGAAGGCACATGGAGGGCGGCAACGGCGAGGAGCTTGCGGTTGGCTGCGTCCTCTCCCTGAGAACAACCCTCGGCGACGAGATCGAAGGCCAAATCATCGCCTACGACCGCCCCTCCAACATCCTCGTCATCCATATCCTTCTCGCTCTCGTCAATCCGATGTCTTTCTTGTTTCTATCTGATGTTTCCCTGTTTTCGATTCGTTTCTTTGACCGATCGTCGACACAAGAAGGCAGTTCGAAGGCGGGGCCTCGGAGGAACATTCGGCTTCTGAAGGCCAACTACATCCAGGACTTCACGTACCTGAGGAAGGCGGAGGACCCGATTGACCCCAACAAGTGCTACATCGATCTCGCCGGCCTCCAGGCTAGGGAAGAGGCCTCTTTGAGGTATTCATTCCATCGGTTTCTTATGCAGGTTTTGGGTTTTCCTTTTGCAAATTGGTTCGGAATCTGCCTCTCTAAATATAGAAGTAAGGCTGCTTACTTTGACCCTTTCCAGACCTCACATCTCGTGCACTGAGTTGATCCTTTTGCAAATTGCTAGAAAAAGATGGGATTTCGAGAGGGGATTTTTTAATTTGGTCATTATTTTGCTGAATTCTGGGGCTCTTTTGTTGGAATAGTTGGCTCATTAGATTTTCTGTGGCAGTTAGAATTAAAATTTGGAAGAACAAATTCTTGGGCAAGTTTCCTTTTGATATATTGGGTTAAGGAATGTGCTCTGTCGGCAAAAACTAAAACTTATCTATTGTTTTTGATTTAGCAGAATCATTCTTTATTATTATTATTATTTATTTATTTATTTTTTTGTGTCATCATGGTTGGTTGAATGTTGTACAGACAAGCAGAGATTGAAGCTGAGAGGATTGGCGTTGGGGTCACCAGCGAGGCTCAAAGCATTTTTGATGCATTGTCTAAGACGTGAGGAACAATTTGCCCTTCTTGATTTCCTAATTTAAATAGTATATTTGTAGTTAGAACATAGAATAATGTATTCAGCTTTTATATATTCCTATCATAATTCCATCTTAGGGCTTTGGATTGGAGTTTTATAAGAGTTATAAATTATATGATCGATTGCATTTTTGTGCAAGAGACAAATAACATTCTTATAGGCATTAGAATCGTGTTGTCACAGACAAATCTGTATAAAAAGTGTTTGATATAATGTATGTGTATATTTGTGTCTTTTGGTTTTATTCATGCTTTGCATAGTATGTAGAGGGCTTGTAATAGGCTTGGTAGTTCCATTTTAGTTGGCTTTTGTGGTCGTTTTAGTCCTGTAAATGTATGTTGTGTGCAATCATCGTGCAGAGACAAAACTACCCCAAAAAAAGTCATTTAGGCAATCATTTTGGGGGTTTTCTAGCTTCGTAGAGTGGTGCAAAGTGTCAACTAGCACAACACCCAGGAGCTACCCGGATGACACATGCTTGGATGGGCCTTTGGAGTATCTAGGGTTGGTTTGCTATCTTGTTCTGTAGCAGTATCATGTGGGCACTTGTGAGGACTTTTGGCAACGACGGACCATCTTGGACCCTTTGTCGCACGATTTTTAAGAGTTTCAAAGTCTATGTTTGTAATTTGCATTGCTTATCAAGTGTTCGTTGAAATGTCTACTTGTGGGATCCTGGATTAAACGTTTTCTCTAATCCGTCTTTCCTTTTGTAGGTCCTTAAGAGATCATAAGAGGTTTTAGGGAGGTTGACCATTTGCGGACGAATATATAAGGGTGCCACACAACTTAGGCAAAATCAGTTAAGTTCGTGACATATAGTTTAAAAGTGGGACAAGCACACTTAGAAACACTTAACATGCAAACGTGGGGGACCTAGCAGGGTTGTATTGAGGGCAACCAACATGAGCAACCGTTTGAGAGAAATGGGCGTAGAGCTGTAGAGAAAGGAGTCGCTCGGAGGAGCGAGCATCCAAGATTGACATTTAGAGGAATGATGAATCCTTCGCGCGAGAGGCACCACGAGGACAAGCGAGCTGGGAAGAACACGTAGCGCACAAAGGTTAGCATGACTGAGTTCGATCTGTGGCTCGACGTTGACAACCAAACTTGGTGGTGCTCAAGGCAAGCAAGGCGTTTGGCAAAGGATGAGACCGTGTAAGGTGGGATGAGTTGCTTAACATATGAAAGAGTTGTGCAAAGCTCACGAAGTGAGGGGAATCGTTAATTCGAAGAATTCAGTACTCATGCAAGGGCTTGTATATAGACAATGAACTATTGGTGGCCATCCTAAGACGATCGAAACTTAACGCCATGGAGCATGAAAACTTTATCTTCAGCATGGAAATGATATATTTGTAGTAACCTGAAGTGTGCAGTATATTCAATATGTTGCTAGGCCTTGAGGGGTGCACCGAGAGTTGTATTGGCGAAGAGTCACAACCTAGCAAGTGTGCTTGCGGTGGTGAAATAGTGCATAGTTTGTTCAGCAAGGTAGAGTAATCCAAGGGGATGGTGGTCTTTGAAACTTCTAGACGGAAGGATGCGAAGAGAAAAGTTGTTTTAACGGGATAGATATCGAGGAGGGATAAGTCCCGGTTCTCCAAAGGGAGAATAATGTGCAATGGACCACACATGTTGAAGGGGGTACTTCAAAATGACAATTATATAAAGCTCAATGGACCGAGTAATCAGCGAGGAGTCGTCGCATAATCTCGTACGAGGTAATGCGTTGGCGGATGCACTACGAGATCAAGTGGGGGCGCGAGCCTAAGCAACACCAAACGAAGGCATATTTAGAGCCAATGTGAAGATTGGACTCAAGGGAGGGTTGATCGGTGGAATAGTGGATGCGAGGGTCACCATCAACTCAATGCAAACCGAGGAACGAAACAACTTGGGTGGAACTTGGTGAAGTGCCCAAGCCGCATGAAGGGAGTTAATATAGAAGATGGAACATGGAGCAGAGACATGAAATTTCCTTGGACTGAGATCAAGGATATGAACTCTTACAGAAGCGAGAGCGAGATCATGTTGTTTCATAGGTTCCTCGTTCTAATGGAGTAGACTCATCTTGCATGATGCCAAAGTCAAAGGGAGCTTCGAGGTACATGCACCTTTTCTCGATGAAGCAATTGACGGAGGGACTAAGGTGATTCAAGTTGCAGAGGCGAAGTTAAGGTCAGAAGACCTTGGCACAGGGTAAGAGTACACAAAGGCGGGTACTCTTGAAGAATATGTCGCTGTGCTATCATTCAAGTTATTGCAAAGGAAGCTGTGTGCAACATAGATTGTGCTAGGGGCAGGGGTTCATAATCTAGACAATGCTACACCAATTTTAGTGAGGTCGGTGGACTTTGAGAGCTACTGGGCGACGGACTGTCCTAGAGTTCTTCGTTCATGTGTGACCCGAGAGCAGGTGGACGAAGGTCGATTGCTAAATAAGCAAACATAATCGCAATTGGCGGAAGCCCTACGATGTGCTAGCAGAGGCCACACATAGAGAAATCACAGTCCAAGTTCATCCTACAATGATCAGAGTGTAATGGAGATGTCATCATAAGGCAATATAGTGTAGTTGATCGTGGTGGAACAGTTCGAGGCAATGCAACACACACATGAGAATTCCCGTGAGGGACTTGACCATACGAATGTATGATCAGGAGCTACTGGGTGCTCCACTTCGATGAGCAACACAATTGCAAGTAGGGCTATGGATTCAAAGAGTGAATGTCATGGTATAGCAGAAGCGGGTCTTCCGTGTTAGCATCAAATTTTGCATCAAATGAAAGCCTTAGGCATCAGCATATAGGGGTTGTGTACCACCAAGAAAAATTTCAAGTGTAAGTGTCATAAAGGCGGACCGGACCTACCGATCGCGAAGAAAGGGACATATGTGAGACGATAGATAGTAGGGCCATGAGCATGACAACGTCATGGTACCGTAGAGGCGGGACTTCCGTGGAGTTATCAATCTCTTGCTCTTATGGAGGGAGAGCAAATAAAAGGGATCGAGGAGGTGGAGAATGCAAAGGCAAACTCTAGGTACCGAGACGAGGTCGAAGGGCAGAGGTCAAGGAATTTCGTAAGATCGGTGTTGATGGGCTTCTCATTAAGATAGCTTAATGTGGGGGAATTCGAGTCGATGCAGGAGTGCTCGACCATGGAACGGAGTAAGCAGTATGTGGTGTTGTATCCTTTCTACTCCGAGGAGTAAGCAGTGGAAATGGAGATGATATAATCTCAAAGATGACTAAAACTTTTTGAGGCTTACTCCAAATCTTAGTGAAATTTTGCTCTAATAAGGCAAAATTTTTTGTATTCCAAAAGTTTGATGCCAATGAGGAGGTGATTGCAATAGCTAACTCAACATAAGGAGTGCAAACACCTTAGGTACTTCAGAAGTGTGAGCAAAATGCAAACGAAGGCTAGTAACTAGCTTGATACATAAAGTGCAATCCTCGAGGAGGTAGGCGAAGTAAAGTCACATTTGCTTTCTCAACTCTTACGAGAATGAGTGAAACTGAGTACCATAGTAACCAGCTTGATGCATGAAGTATAACCCTCGAGGAGGTGAGCGAAATGAAGTAACATTTGCCTTCTCAACTCTCAGGAGAATGAGTGAAATCGAGAATTCTAGTTCTATTATTTATTGATAAGAGGAGCTGTGCACATGTTCAAAGATCCTTCGAAGAAATTTAATGGAAGACAACAATTGTTAAATCGTCATAAATGGTGATCAGTTCTCTCGAGAGTAGATGATCCGCTTCATTTCCCAATAGAATGTCAATTGAAAGCGGAAGTGATGCGAACCTACTTGGAGGCGATAATTAAATAAAATAGGAATCAATGGGTAAAGTTTGCGAAGGCGATGCTCATTAAAGCTCCAACAAGCATCCACTTAGTTTAAGCGGTGCGAGATGTTTGAAACATTGGCGCACAATAATGAATGTTTTTTCCTTCATCTGAGGGATCTGCAGGAACTAGCAAAGATCAGCACAACTCAACTGACCCTACACCAGAGTCAGAGTCATTGGCGAGTTGAGGCAACATTGGCGGATCAAAATTCGACTACTCAACAACAGCGACGAAGAGTAGTTGGAAGCCAAGAGGTGCATTGCAACTAGATAAGAAGATTGAAGTTTTAACAAAGGCGAGGAGATGCAGCGTCAAAGGATTTGATGAGGACGCCGAAGGAACAAGTGGGGGAGAATGTTACTGACAGATCTATACAAAAGGTGTTCGATGTAATGTTTGTGTATGTTTGTATCTTTCGATTTTGTTCATGCTTTGCACAATATGTAAAGGGCTTATAGTAGGTTTGGCAGCCTCATTTTGGTTGGCTTTTATGGCCGTTTTTATCCTATAAATGCAGGTTGTGTGCAGTCGTTGCGTAGAGGCAAAACTACCAAAAAACATGCCATCCAGGCAACAATTTTGATATTTTCTATCTCCACAGAGTGGTGCGAAGTGTCAGGCAGCACAACACCCAGGAGCTACCCAGGTGGCACATGGTTGGATGGGCCTTCGGGGTAGTGTCTAGAGTTGGTTCGCTGTCTTGTTCCACAGCAGTGTGGGCACTTGTAGGGACTTTTGACTATGATGGCCACAGCTCAC
The DNA here is from genome assembly GCF_036884655.1 of Musa acuminata AAA Group. Classification (NCBI taxonomy): domain Eukaryota; kingdom Viridiplantae; phylum Streptophyta; class Magnoliopsida; order Zingiberales; family Musaceae; genus Musa; species Musa acuminata. The sequence continues at coordinate 9,792,616 of NC_088346.1, read as the reverse complement.
CTTGGACCGTTTGTCACGTGATTGTTCAAAGCTTGCGAAGTCTATGTTTGATATAATTAGTAATTCTCAAATGGTTCAATTGGTGATTGATATAATTAGTAATTCTCAGATCTTTTTGGAATTCAAGCCTTGTCAATTGAGTGAATGCCCTGCTTTACCATATTGGACATAGAGTAGGTCAGCCTGAGGCAACAATGAATAACATAAATTTTGTTTGTGGTGAAGGTACTATTAAACTCTGTTGTCCTTGAGACATGCTTTCTTATCTTGATATGTCCTTGTTGCAACTCTTGCCAATTTGGTATATGCTACTAAAAATGTTTGATCTGTTCTTTTGTGAGAACTAGATGGACAATAATTTAAGAATGTGAGTTGATCAGACTTGATTACTGAATCTAGCCAAAAAACACTAGATATATATTTTTTGGCAGCCTATACATAGCAAAAGTTTGTCAAGCAATTAAAATCTGTAAAATAAAATAAAGAACATTTCGAAAGTGAAATTACCATTGTCTGATGGAATTGTGGCATTATCCTTTTTCACATACTCATTCAACTTTCTTTGTTTTTCATTTTTTGACGGCTGCTTTTGGTGTCTCATCTTTTATATTTGCAATTTTTTTGTTGGTAGAGGACTGATCTTGAACAGACTATTGACGGATTTTGCTATATTGATTTCCAAGGGCACGTTTCCAAGTGAATAATCCAATAAAATCATTTTTGGTGAATTTTTATTACAAGAGAATATATCCATGTCTATGTATTTCTCAATTATGTTGCATCTCCTTGAAACTTGACCCTAGCATGAGATGTTTAACATCTAGACTGGGGCGATGAGAGTGACATTAGCTTATGGACATCTCGTCCATGCCATCAAAGCATAAGTTTTCTCTCTTTTACATAATCACATGCTTACACAGTCTGTTAATATGTCTTTTGTATATCTAATTTCTTTGTCTCCTATAATAGGATTAACACCTCCTATTGAATGTCATTTTTCTTTGAGTAGACTTCTTCAAAAGATGGTAGAGGGAAGGGAGGGGAGTGAGATATTATCAATATAACTCAAGTTATGGTGCTTTTGGGCTTACAAGACTAGTTATATCCCCTCATCCTCTCTCAACAATCTCTCAAAGAAATATGGGACGAAATCAGGATTATGTGCTGATACACTTGTAGGAGTTATTGGAAGAAAATTTGATCTCATTATCCCACAAACTCCCTAAAAGATAACACTCAAATTCTTAAAAGACAAGTCTAAATAAGTAAAGTCGAACCTACACTCAAAGTCTATCCATTTAAGTTTTTTGCATTCTAATCAGACCTTTTCTTTATTGAGATCCTTCTAAATGGCCAATAAAGCAAATTATGAAAATATATCGATGTGGCTATATTGATTCTTATTTCATCACATTAAAAGGCGCTTTCAGTCTTTTGCTTTATTCCCTTTGTCTTCTCCTTGAATGGTTGAGTCCTTGTTAAGTTAGAGTGAGAATAGAGCTCTCTACATAAGAAGATGCTAAGCTGGACTACTGCCTTCTAAGTTCTAGTCCAGCTAGAAGTTGACCTTGTTGTCATATCAAACAGAGTCCAATCTGGTCAAACCTGGAGGGTAGCTGGACAAGGTGCTGAGAAGGTCTCTTTGGGTTGACAATAGCTCCCTTTGGGCCTAAGTAGGACTAATGAGAGGTCTTTTGGTCCCCTTGCTGGTGTTGAGGGCGAGTGGAAAGGCTGTGAATCCACTGAAATTAAAGTGATATCCTACTATATGCAAGTATAACCGCGCACAAAAAGGTTTTACTATCATAATCGGCATATGGAGACACCACATCAATATTTACACTTAATTAGGGCATTATGTCGTTTTCTTTAACTTCATTCATCAGTTGGTTTTTATTCATGAAATATATACTCATAGACAAACAAACATGTCACAGAAAGTAAATTCTACCCGTACAAACTTCTTCCTAGAATTTTGATATAAAACCCTTGTATAATCTCATATTTGATCTAGATTTCTTTGCCCAATCAGTATATACTTGTTCTTACTGGTGTAGAAGCAACGTGTGGTGGTCATTTTTGTCTCTCCATACTATGATAACAATGTAACTATTTTGAGCTGCATGATGTTACTAGATGATTGTTAGCTGATGTTATGGTCATAGACTGATTTACATATAAAGATATGATGTCTACATTACTGAATTTCAGAGACTATTGTTTGGCGGTGACGAGTCTTTATACTTTGTGCTATTATAAAAGTTGTTAATATCCTTCTAACATCCCAAAGGATCCAGAAACAATTATAAGTTGATTTTGGATACATGTATGGAAGCATATTATACATGATTGTTCTATGGCTCACTTAATGTATTGCTTTGTACTTTTTCAAAATCTTTATTATACATTGTTAGGCTTCCTGTCCACTGGGACAAGACTGTCATTGTGGTCATGAATGAAGTCCGTGTCAGCAGCCCATACCTCCCAGAAAATGTTATCGGAGGAACCCCAGCTGCCAACGATCGGGTGAAGAAAGTGGTAAAGATTTTTGACTTGACATTGTGAAATGCTCTAGTTTATGAAATATATCATGACTTAATGGTTTTTGTTTTCTCTTTGTTTATGTACACCCTGCAGCTTGATTTTGAAAGGAAGAGGCTTCAAGTTCGTGGACCTGGCTAGTATGGTTCGTCTTTTGTTTTCGAGGATGGGTGTAGGATTGACTTCTGAAAGCCTTGGGTTAGAATATCATAACAACCTTGTTTCTTGGTTCTATATCAAGTTCATCTCGTCTTTGTGAAATTATTGGCATTTACAGCTTATTTTATCATTAAAAAAATGAGTTGTAATAGCTGGATTTTTGAACTTCATCTAGAGAGGGTGTGTCTCCTAGAATGCTTATTCTTGGTACTGAGCAATTACACCATTGTCTGGATCATCTTCTTCCACCTTCCTGACTGGGCACCTAGGGAAGGTCTTTAAAAGAGTTTCAATCCATCTTAGCATCATTTGCAATTATTATCTCAAGAATTATCTTATCGAACTTGCAAATGAGGCATGGATAATTTTCTACTGAAATCCCCTTTCCGCTTTAGATATATCTGTTAAACTAAACTGTGTATGTTAAGTCTTCTTTGCAAGAAGGGATGACCTTGTTATGGATGTCTACTTTGTCTGAGAGCCTAGTCCTTCTTACAGGGGACCAATGCATTCACGACACATTTGTTGTTGCTGAAGCTTCATAGGTGACTAAGCACCATGAGAATGTCATCAAACTAAAAAAAAGGGCCTTTAGTTTCTTGGGATACAAAATGTCCTCGAGAGTAATACTCTTCCAGAATGCTTTCTGCATATTTATATCATCCACCTTCAAAATTGCTGTGCATATCAAGAGCAATCAAACTGCACTTGCTTCCTGGGAACCCTCTTAAACATGTTTTTGCTCCCTTCATATTTTTCTCATCAATCTTTTGACAAGTTTTCTTAGAGACGGTTCCTAGTCATTGGTTTCATTGCACCTCGAACAAGCAAACAAAACCCTCCCTGCACCCTCTCATCAATAATCTGAGCCAGCATTTAAGCTCCTCTGCCCATGTTCGAGAACCCGGACGGGTGCAAAGTCATTGGAGTACTAGCAAACAGGATCTCTGATACACCCCATCGATTGCATCTCTGCCAAAGAGAATTGTTGACATTTCAGCATGATGTTTGTGAACAAAAACAAGAGCTGATTTGATAACATCACAGTGACAGCATATGCTTTTCTTCCTCTTCGAACGAAACAACTTCCTTGCAATTTGCTGACACAAGATTCTCTGCTACAGAACGATTGAAAGAGACACTCCATCAAGAATCCAACCTAGCATCCAAATCTCATGACTCGGGCTGTCCCCAACTATCTGTTTTGATTGGTTTGTTGCATGGAACGTAAGATTTCATTTCCTACGCTGTCGGATTACTCTTTGGTTACTTATATGTCACGTCTGTCCAATTACTGCACCCAACCTATTTGCTGTTCCACATGTTCAATGGTGCAAATATAGGTGCACATAAATAGTTGGTTGGAGGTAAGGTTTGGAAATAGCTTTGGAAACACAAAAAGTCCAAAGTCTCAAAAAGGATAAACCCTCCTCTCTTTACGAGATTTGAATAAACAACACCCCAAGCTTTCTTTTGGCTGCTTAAGTTTAGCAATGTCACATGGATTTCACCCCATAGTTATCCCAATCAGATCAGACAAGCAGCGTTTAGCTCTCACTCACCAAATCAATACCGAGCAACCGTAAGTTGCATTAATATGATTAGGTAAAACAAATATATATATATATATATATATATATATATATATATGTATAATTAGGTAAAAGAATTTGGATCGGCCAAATGTGGCATTAATATGAAGTCAAATCTCGCGATTCATTTTTTTATAGTCAATACCTCTTTGATATAGCAAGAATATTCTCAAGAATAATGCTGATATAGTAAGATCGACATTTTTATTTATCTTTTCTTTTTTTTGATCGAGATGAATATATATATATTTTTTTCTTTCAAAATTATATTAAATTTAGTGCTAAAAATAATAATTAATCATACTTAATGTTTACCATTCTGCAACATCACCAGCCGAATCTGTACGCCGTACCGCTGGCATCATTTATTAGGCCACCGGAACGCATCAGCGTATCAATTTCTGATGCAGTTTGATGAGGCGATACGGCTCGGGGATGGCATTAATACGTGTAGTAGTCCTTGTCGCACGAACGATACCATGAAATCGAAAGCAAGCCTAACACTTGCATGTGCTTAATGATGGACTCCTCACACCGACGCGAAGCCGCCGTGACAAGGAAATAAGAACCGTGTGACCTTTTCCTTGTAATTATGCCAAATTACATGCAAAGGAGACGTTCATGATTTCAGTTTCGGGTCTTAGACATTTTTTTCTTTTCCTAATAGTTTAAGCTTCTAAGATTAGGGATGACAACAGAGCTGAGCCATTCGAGCAACTTAAGCACAGAAGATCCATGCCGTAATCTGTAGTGGACTGGCAAAAGGCACTGTGAACAGCGCATGATCTAAGGTGATGGGCATAATACAAACTGCAGTTAGGTAGGGTGACAGGGAAGAGAAAAAAGAAAAAGGTACTTCTCCTCAAGTCAGTGTCAGCAAAGAGAGGGACTCATCAGGCATATCAACCCATTCTGATAGCCTTTGGAGTCTTCTTCCCCTCTCCCTCTCTCTCTCTCTCTGCACTCTCTCTACAACTTTTACCACTAAATTGTCTTTTTATTCCTTGTAACTGATGGCTGTCAGCAGACTTCCTTCTCAAAAGAAAGAAAAAAAATTGCATCGAAGATTAAGATCTGATGCAGTCATCTCCAGTGGCGCCAAAACAATGATCAGCCAATCCATGGCTCCATGTCACATTTCTTAATCTTGTGGTTCTTCATTCCTTACTTTTATCAATCTTTTGAATCTTTTATATGATTGGGAAACTCACACCTTCCCAGTGTGTCCTCTTCTAAGTCTTTAAGACATAAGATTTCTTGAAACCTATTTTTTTTTGCTTGCTGTCACTCAAGTTCTGTGGACTGACATCTTGTGTGACATCTTCCTGTAAGTTCATGTGTGGCACATTTTAGCAGTTCAAATATTTTTTTACCATGTAGCTGAGACTATGTTTTTAATCCTATAAAAGCTTAAACTCTTAGGATTTTATCATATGTAGGACTAAGATTGACAGTGTATAAATAAAGAGAGACAAGATTAGAACTCACAGCATACTTTGATAAATATACATGGTTAGGAAATGACTCTATTTATATGAGAACTTTAACATTAATCATGAAGATTTTCACAGCAAAAAAGTGCTGATGTTCTAAGCTGTTTCCGAATGAAAAAATTCACCCATCACTATGCTGTCACAGGTGTGCATGAAATCATGGCATTGCAGTGGTGGTGCATTTCTACCTGGTAGAGGAGAGGGGGGACAAAGAAAGGAAGCCTTTAAGTTGAACTGAAACAGTTAAAGAGCTTGCAACCTTTCCTCTCTCTTACATTTAACATTAAATATCCACCCTGCAAAGGACGGCCTTTCCTCTCTGTCTAGAGTGGCATGCTTTCCTTCCTTCCTGCCCAGGCCAGCTTTATTTGTATCAGGAACAAGAAAACTCACATTTACTGTTGAATCAAGAAAAATTAGTTGCAAGAATCAAAAGGTCAGAGAGAGAAAAAGCTTTGCACAAGATTCCAGACGTCACAGTAGCGAGAGAGCGAGAGAGAGAGAGAGAGAGAGAGAGAGGGGGGGGGGGAAAGATTTTAAATTTATACATGGGAAATACTTTGGTGGAGAGAGAGAGAGAGAGAGAGAGAGAGACTGTGTGTAGGGACAGTTTGGTGTGTATGGGATGGCTGCTTTATTAGACCTCTGTGGAGGCTGCCATTTACTCATTTTGCTCTTCTTGTGGCTTGGTGGGTGGGGAGAGTTGCACACTACTGTTGGGGAAGGCTACTACTCTACTGGGTCTTAGCCACTGTCGTCCTGGTTTCCTGATCTTGATTGCAGTTCGGACTTTGATGCTGTAGACCTTGATATCTTAAAAGTCTTTAGGTGTGCTTCTTGATCCTTCTTAGTAGGGAGTGGAGTCGGAGGAGTGTGAGTTACAGCTGATTGAGGCTTCTCGGGTGCTGTCTTGGATCTTTTTCTAGGAGTGGGTTCTTGAGGAGGAAGAGAGTAGATGGCAGGAGGTGGAGGAGCGGCGCCTGCGCCGAAGCCGGACGAGTTGCAGCCGCACCCGGTGAAGGATCAGTTGCCCAATGTTTCCTACTGTATCACCAGCCCTCCTCCCTGGCGTGAGTTCTTCCCCAACTTTTTGGCTCTAAAGGATCTTGTTCAGTTATTTTGGATTCTTGTACCTTCCACTATTTCCCCTCCTTTTTGGTTGGGAAACTTGTTCTTCGTTCAAAGTATGCGTTGTTGCCTTAACATGTTCGACTTGCTTTTGGTTTGTCAGAGGAAATGTTGTCACTGTTTGAAGCCCTTTGGTTATTCTAGTTTCCATGACACTGCGACTCTTTTGTTGATCTGTGATTATGTGCTGACTCTTCCTCTAGTTTACTTGTTCCTGATACATACTCACAATTACCTTGTCTTGCTCACATTCTCCGGTCTATGATCTGATAAGCTATCCATGAATCTGTCAAGCATGTTTCTTTCGCAGAAATTGCACTTATTCTGTTCTTCATTCTGTAAATTGGTTTTCCATTTCAATTGTCGGACAGTTTTTGGTCTCGTAAACATATACTAAAATGGATTTATTTGCCGGTCTTTGCATTGCAGCTGAAGCCATACTCCTTGGTTTCCAACATTTTCTGGTTATGCTAGGCACGACTGTTATCATTCCCACTGCACTTGTTCCTCAAATGGGTGGAGGAAATGTAAGAGTGAATCATTTTGTAGAGAGATTTCATTGGCTTTCTATTATTACGAATTGTCTTCTGTTGATTGTTGTCGTTCATTTCTTATTTTTGTACTACTTTTTCAAACTTGTCCTCCATAACATCAGGATGAGAAAGCCAGGGTAGTCCAGACATTGCTTTTTGTGGCTGGCATCAACACTCTTTTCCAGACTTTGTTTGGCACACGCTTGCCGGCAGTGATAGGCGGTTCTTATACGTTTGTTGTGCCAACCATCTCTATCATCTTGGCTGGTCGTTACAGTGATATTGTGGATCCTCATGAGGTTACTAGAAGACCAAACTTTGTGTTTTGTTATGCTCATTCTTCGAAATCATTCGTTGTATTTTTTTCATCATGCAGAAATTTTTGCGTATAATGCGTGGAACCCAGGGTGCCCTAATTGTTGCTTCAACCCTTCAGATTATTATCGGTTTCAGTGGTCTTTGGCGAAATGTAACTAGGCGAGTGTTAACTTATTTCAATTTTGTTATCATCAATGTCTGTGATCTTGTGCTATTAATGTTCTCTTGCCTTCTTTGATTTGACTGTCCAGATTCTTAAGTCCACTGGCGGCGGTTCCTCTGGTTGCACTTGCTGGATTTGGGCTTTATGAGCTTGGTTTTCCTGGGGTAACAACTTTTCATGAACTTATTCAAATTCTGCTCTCAGATTGAGCTTGTCATGCTATTGTTCTTTAGGCGACCTTTTGTTCTTCAAGCTCTTCTTAGTATTTGCTCTCACTCGATAAAATTTGGATTGCAGGTTGCCAAATGCATTGAAATTGGGCTTCCACAGATAATTCTTTTGGTCGTTTTCTCACAGGTATTTTTCTCACATGGGAGAATGGGACCATAGAATTTACTGTTGACCTTTTTGATGCTATTGCATTTATTGTACATTATTGTTTTCTTGACCTATTTGTCATAAGAATCATGATGAATGGCATTATGTATTCCCAACAGTACATCCCTCATGCCCTACGTTCAGAGAAGCCTGTGTTTGATCGATTTGCTGTCATATTTTCGGTTACAATTGTGTGGCTTTATGCATACTTTCTTACGGTGGGAGGAGCATACAAACATTCCCCACCAAAGACACAATTACATTGCCGTACAGATCGGTCAGGGCTTGTTGGTGGCTCTCCCTGGTGAGCTTAATTTCTGTTTCATTCTTATGCCAACCATATTTGCATTTTTTTGATATCGTCATCTTGATAATGAATAGGATACGAGTTCCATATCCTTTTCAATGGGGTGCACCAACGTTTGATGCTGGTGAAGCTTTTGCAATGATGGCTGCTTCATTTGTTTCTCTTGTTGAGGTCGGATCTCATATTTCCTTTTCCTGAACTAAGATGCTGGTTTCGGCTACAAATGTCTAGCCATAGTGATCGGACGAACATAAATTTTCTTGATCAAATTCCATCCTTATATGGTTTCTCAACTCAGTTCTTTCTGATAAATGTCTGTGCAGTCTACTGGTACTTTCATTGCGGTAACAAGATATGCTAGTGCAACACCATTGCCTCCGTCAGTTCTTAGTCGTGGGATTGGTTGGCAGGTATGAGATTCAGCTGCTATGTTACCTGAATTCATGCGACCCTAGACCTAGCACTTGGTTATTGATGTAATGATCAAGTTTTTGACTTCAGGGAATTGGTATCTTGTTGGATGGACTATTTGGAACTGTTAATGGGTCATCAGTATCAGTGTATGTCAAAAGTTTTGCATTTTAATATCAACTGGCTTATTGTCACATGCTGAATCCTTCTTATGTTGTATAAGAGGCTGATTTTTCATTCTTCTGCAGTGAAAATGCTGGTTTACTAGCTTTGACACGTGTTGGCAGCCGAAGGGTTGTGCAAATATCTGCAGGATTCATGATTTTCTTTTCTATTCTTGGTAAGCTGTCTGTATTATGATGTTTCTGGCTTCCTGCACATTAGCTTATTGATCAATTTTCTATGAGATGTTTCCAGAGGCACTTATTTCCATTCTATGTTAAATGGGTCTCTTTGATATTTACTTTCAAGCACGATATACAATTTTGTTCTTGAATGAACAGTCTCTTACTGATCCCCGTCAGATACTCTGCTCAGCATGAATACTAAAGTAAATGGTACTTTCATACTACGTTGGAGCTGAGGGTAAAAGACAAGCAATTGAAGCAAATTTAGTCCTCAGATGAGCTAGGAAATGAGTAGAAACTTTTAATGCTATTTCCTATTAGTCAAATCAATACATCAAAATAATAAAGAGAAGTTTTTTTAGAAGTTCTTAATTATACACCACATGTTGATTTATATTGATATATTGATGACAGTATTGCATCTAGTTCTTCACATTTTGTTTCTTGATGTTCACTATACTGGGTAATATACTATATTACATGCTACAATTAATTTCACTTTCCAAAGGATATAAGATCGGTTAAAATAGTTAGGGTTTATGACTTACAGAAGCGCTATATATTACTAACCAAATCAACTGGACTGATCTTTTCCCTTTTCATTTTGCCAACTCAGGAAAATTTGGAGCAGTTTTTGCATCGATTCCTGCACCGATTTTTGCAGCTCTATATTGTCTTTTCTTCGCATACGTCGGTACGTACTAGGATCAAGAAAGCTTGTTGACACCAATTTAAGTTCCCTGTAT